>NC_041382.1:541792399-541841328 GCF_002162155.2 Triticum dicoccoides
AGAGGCGGCGGCGGGAGTGGCCGGGCGAAGCACGGCGGCGGCACTGGCGTGCTGGCTCGGGACTTCTTCCCAAGCTCGGGGACGAGCGGCGTGGGCCGGCTGGGCCATGGCCTGGCGAACTGGGCCGGCCCGGTCCGGTCGGTCCGAAGGTTTTAAAATAAACATTTTTTCCACACAATCAAAATAATAAAACGAAATAATTAAAAATGTTATATAAGCATATAATATATAAAAATATTTAGAAAAAGATTTTCTACAACATGGACATTTTTATAATGCCAAAAAAATCCACCCAAATTCAGATAATTCAAAGAGTGCTACTGGTCTAATAAAATCCAATAAAAATCATTTTAAAAATACCAAAATGATTTCAAATAAATTTTTATCCAATTTTCTATTGTAGTGAATCATGTTACCCTATTTTCCATGTATTTTGTTTTTGGAGAAAAATAATTTGAATAAAACTCAAATAACCCAAATTGAAAAATAATTATTTCAAATGGATTCTAAATTTTAGTTTCTTTGAAACTCCCAACTCATATTTCATAAGTTTTGAAGAAGTCATTTTATCTTCGCTCTTAAAAATCATTGAGTTGCTTAAAGTTTCTGAATTTGAACTATTTTCCAAATGAAATTCAAATATTTTCAACACCCCTTGTCATCTAAATAAATGGAAGAAGTCATGTCATCTTCTCTCCAGGGTTTTGTGATGAAAAGAATTTGAATTCATGGGGATCAAAAAGAAAAAGGTGAAAGTTTGGGAAAGTCCTTTTATTCCCTCTCAATTAAATTTCAAAAACTTTCGAATTTCACTCAATCAATCACACAACAATCGAACAATCAATCGATCTATCTATTTATTATAACATTCCAAAATTTAGAATTTTTTGATGTTACAATGAATAATATTTTGAGCGATATACTTTCATTGTCAACATAACAACCAAGAGATGGCGATATCTTCCATGCTACACACATTATAGGCGGTTCCCAAACAGAATGGTAAAGTTTATACTCCCCCTTCCACCAACAAGCATCAATCCATGGCTTGCTCGAAACAACGAGTGCCTCCAAGTAACAAGAGTGCCAGGGGGAGTTTTGTTTGCAATTATTTTGATTTGATTTGCATAAAGCATGGGACTGGGCATCCCGGTGACCAGCCACTTTCTCATGAGTGAGGAGCGGAGTCCAGTCCTCTTGAGAGTAACCCGTCTAACATGGAAGATACGGGCAGCCCTAGTTGATACATGAGCTATTCAAGCATAAAAAACAGGATATTTATTTGAAGGTTTAGAGTTTGGCACATACAAATTTACTTGGAACGACAAGTAGATACCGTATAGTGGACTCATGTGGAATAACTTTGGGGTTGAAGGGATTGGATGCACAAGCAGTATTCCCGCTTAGTACAGGTGAAGGCTAGCAAAAGACTGGGAAGCGACCAGCTAGAGAGCGACAACAGTCATGAACATGCATTAAAATTAATCAACACCGAGTGCAAGCATGAGTAGGATATAATCCACCATGAACATAAATACCGTGAAGGCTATGTTGATTTTGTTTCAACTACATGCGTGAACATGCGCTAAGTCAAGTCACTTAAATCATTCAGAGGAGGATACCACCCTATCATACCACATCACAACCATTTTAATAGCATGTTGGCACACAAGGTAAACCATTATAAGGTCCTAGCTAATCAAGAATGGCACAAGAACTATGATCTCTAGTTGTCATTGCAAACATGTTTATTCATAATAGGCCGAATCAGGAACGATGAACTAATCATATTTACAAAAACAAAAGAGGTCGAGTTCATACCAACTTTTCTCATCTCAATAAGTTCATCATATAATCATCATTATTGCCTTTCACTTGCACGACCGAACGATGTGAATAATAATAATTGTGCATGTGCATTGGACTAAGCTGGAATCTACAAGCATTCAATAAACAGGAGAAGACAAGGCAATATGGGCTCTTTTGTTAGATCAACAATTATGCATATAAGAGCCACTTCAACAATTTAATCATGGTCTTATCCTATCGACCCCCAAAGAAAAGAAATAAAACTATTTACACGGGAGAGCTCCCAACAAGTAAAAGAAGAACAGGAAATCTTTTTGGGTTTTCTTTTTAATTACTGCTACAAGCATGGAAAGTAAACTAATTAAAAGCTATACTAATTTTTTTGGTTTTTCTTAAGGTTTATTAAACACACAAGAAGAAATCATAAAAAGAGAAAGTAAACTAGCATGGATGATACAATGAAAAAGTATGAGCACCGACAACTAGCAATGAGTGTGTGAACATAAATGTAATGTCGGTGGGAAATACGTACTCCCCCAAGCTTAGGCTTTTGGCCTAAGTTGGTCTATGGCCACGGCTGGCTTGGCGGATATCCATAATAATAGTTGGGGTCATACTGCGAAGAAGAAGAAGACTCTGATTGCCACTGGTTGGCAATCATCTCCGGATCCCACTGTAATTAGACTGTCGTGAAGGATCAACTTGTGGTTCCGGCTCTGGCTCCATAGCTGGTGCAGGGTTCCGGTAGGCGTGAATAGCCTTTAACGGAACAAGGTACTGACCTGCAGATAAATCAAACAAAGAAGGAGCAGGCAGGGTAATAGTCTCAGGATGATGTTTATCAAAGAACAATTTGTATTTAAGCTCTCCTTCCCTATTCTTGACAATAAAATCATGTGCCACCATACTTTTATAATCTAAATAAACACGAGGCAGCAGTTTTTCTTACTTCTCATAATGATTAATAGGAATGTTAAAATGTGTAGCTAGGCGTGAAGCATAGATGCCTCCAAAGATGGGCCCCTTTGTACAGTTTAGACTTGACCATTTAGCAATAATGCCGCCCATACTAACAGAGTTATCACCGTATAAACCGTGGAGCAAAATAATAATATCAGGGACACTAAGGTTTCACAGTTTCCGTGACCAATTAAACAACGACTAGCAAATAATGCAAAATAGCGTATAACAGGAAAATGTATGCTAGTGATTCGTGCATCGGAAACCTTCCTTGTTTCCCCTATTGTGATAGTATCAATAAACCCATCCACATCCTCACAATGTGGTTCCTCTGTCTTGCCCTCGAAAGGGACTAAACAAACCTAACAAAAATCATAAAGTGACATTTCCTTATGCTCATCATATAAATGAAACTCCACCGTAGGTGGTGAGCTCCTAGAATGGAAATGAAAGTTTTGCACAAAGATATTTGTGAGTAAGAGATACTGATCGCGTTGGTCGTGGAGGAAAGCGGTGAGGCCTGCATTCTTAGCCAATTCATAAAAATCTTCATAAATCCTGGCTGCTCTCAAGAAATCATCGGAAGGCCATTCACACGACCGGACCTCCATGGTGCGAGGTAGATTATACTTAGTCTTCTGTGCCTTTTCCTTCGAGCTTTGTCTCGATGAGCCCCTCAAAAGTCTCTTCATCACTTTCTGAAAAATTCTGAAATTTTTAGTAACTTCAAAATAAAAGTAAACCGAACTCAATAATATTGATAGCAAGTACTCCTACAAGTGCCTAGGGCCTATATCATGCATCAAAACTACTTGGAACCATATAAATATGACATGCAAGCTCAAGAACAGGGTCACCTAAGCAGCAAAAATTTGCAATGAATAAAGCACTAGAACAAAAACTAATTGGACCAATGGAGGAGTCACATACCAAGGAACAATCTCCCAAGCAGTTTTGTGAGAGGTGCTTTGAGCAAGGAGATCGAAAATGGCAGCAAAACGAGCTTGGACTCGGGTTTGAGCTGGTTATTCATGTTTGTGGAGGAAGAAGGAGTGTGTGGGTGAAAGGATAAGTGGAGGAGGGCCACCATGTGCCCACGAGACAGGGGGCACGCCCAGGGGGTAGGGTGCGCCCTCCACCCTCGTGGGCAGGTGGGTGACCCCCTGCTGTGTTCTTAGTGCTAAACATTCTAAAATATTCTAGAAAAAATCATATTTAAATTTCAGGGCATTTGGAGAACTTTTATTTTCGGGGTATTTTTATATTGCACGGATAATTCAGATAACAGACAGAAAAATACTATTTTTATTTTATTTAATATAAATAACAGAAAGTAAAAGTGGGGTACAGAAGGTTGTGGCTTCTAGTTTCATCCATCTCATGATCATCAAAAGGAATCCACTAACAAGGTTGATCAAGTCTTGTTAACGAACTCATTCCGAATAACATGGAACCGGAGAAATTTCGAATAACACTATGTTACCTCAACGGGGATATGCACATCCCCAATAATAAGAATATCATATTTCTTCTTGACAGTTGGAAGGGGAAATTCAAAACCTCCAAATATAATCGATGGAATTTTTCCAATAGAGTTGATACTATGAACTTGAGGTTGTTTCCTCGGAAAGTGTACCGTGTGCTCATTACCATTAACATGAAAAGTGACATTGCCTTTAGTGCAATCAATAACAGCCCCTGCAGTGTTCAAAAAAGGACTTCCAAGAATAATAGACATACTATCGTCCTCAGGAATATCAAGAATAACAAAGTCCGTTAAAATAGTAACGTTTGCAACTACAACAGGCACATCCTCACAAGTACCGACAGGTATAGCAGTTGATTTATCAGCCATTTGCAAAGATATTTCAGTAGGTGTCAACTTATTCAAATCTAGTCTACGATGTATAGAGAGAGGCATAACACTAACACCGGCTCCAAGATCACATAAAGCAGTTTTAACATAGTTTCTTTTAATGGAGCATGGTATAGTTGGTACACCGGGATCTCCAAGTTTCTTTGGTATTCCACCCTTAAAAGTATAATTAGCAAGCATGGTGGAAATTTCAGCTTCCGGTATCTTTCTCTTATTTGTAACAATATCTTTCATATACTTAGCATAAGGATTCATTTTGAGCATAGCAGTTAATCGCATACGCAAAAAGATAGGTATAATCATTTCAGCAAAGTGCTCAAAATCCTCATCATCCTTTTTCTTGGATGGTTTGGGAGGAAGAGGCATGGGTTTCTAAACCCATGGTTCTCTTTCTTTACTGTGTTTCCTAGCAACAAAATCTTTCTTATCATAACGTTGATTCTTTGATTGTGGGTTATCAAGATCAACAGTAGGTTCAATTTCTATATCATTATCATTACTAGGTTGAGCATCATCATGAACATTATCATTAACATTATCACTAGTTTCAGGTTCATTACCAGATTGTGTTTCAGCATCAGAAATAGAAATATCATTTGGATTCTTAGGTGTTTCAGTAATAGGTTCACTAGAAGCATGCAAAGTCCTGTCATTTTTCGTTTTCTTCCTTTTAGTAGGACTAGGTGCATCTATATTATTTCTCTGAGAATCTTTCTCAATTCTCTTAGGATGGCCTTCAGGATAGAAAGGTTCCTGAGTCATTTTACCACCTCTAGTCATAACTCTAACAGCATTATCATTATTCTTACTATTCAATTCGTTGAGAAAATCATTTTGAGCTTTAAGTACTTGTTCTACTTGGGTGGTAACCATAGAAGCATGTTTACTAATAAGTTTAAGTTCACCTTTGACATTAGCCATATAATCACCCAAGTGTTCAAGCATATTTGAATTGTATTTCCATTGTCTACCAAAATAAGCATTAAAATCTTCTTGCTTAACCATAAATTTATCAAACTCATCTAAGCATGGGTTAGCAAACTTAGTAAATGGGATTTCAGCTTTATCATATCTATAGAGAGAATTTACCTTTACTACCTGTGTCGGGTTATCAAGACTATGAGTTTCTTCAATAGGTGAAGGATTAAGACCATATGTTTCTTCAACAGGCGGTAAATTAATACCATGTATTTCTTCAATAGGAGGTAAATTCTTAACATCTTCAGCTTTAATACCTTTTTCTTTCATAGATTTCGTTGCTTCTTGCATATTTTAGGACTGAGAAATAGAATACCCCTCTTCTTCGGAGTTGGTTTGGGAATAGGCTCAGGAATTGGCTCCGGAGGTGTCCAATTATTTTCCTTTGTCAACATATTATTCAATAGAATTTCAGCTTCATCCGGTGTTCTTTCCCTGAAAACAGAACCATCACAACTATCCAGGTAATCTCTGGAGGCATCGGTTAGTACATTATAAAAGATATCAAGCATTTCATTTTTCTTAAGAGGATGATCAGACAAAGCATTAAGTAATTGGAGAAGCCTCCCCCAAGCTTGTGGGAGACTCTCTTCTTCAATTTGCGCAAAATTATATATATATCCCTTAAAGCAGCTTGTTTCTTATGAGCAGGGAAATATTTAGCAGAGAAGTAATAAATCATATCCTGGGGACTACGCACACAACCAGGATCAAGAGAATTAAACCATATCTTAGCATCACCCTTTAATGAGAACGGAAATATATTAAGGATATAAAACTAGCGAGTTCTCTCATCATTAGTGAACAGGGTGGCAATATCATTTAATTTAGTAAGATGTGCCACAACAGTTTCAGATTCATAGCCATGAAAAGGATCAGATTCAACCAAAGTAATTATATCAGGATCAACAGAGAATTCATAATCCTTATCGGTAACACAGATAGGTGAAGTAGCAAAAGCAGGGTCAGGTTTCATTCTAGCATTTAGAGATTGCTGATTCCATTTAGCTAAAAACCTCTTGAGTTTGTATCTATCTTTGCAAGCTAAAATATCTAAAGAAGCTTCTTTATCAAAAAAATAACCCTTAGGAATAACAGGCAAGTCTTCATCATCAATTTCATTAGTATTATCAGATTCAATATTTTCAATCTCTCTAGCCCTAGCAAGTTGTTTGTCAAGAAATTCACCAAGTGGCACAGTAGTATCAAGCATAGAAGTAGTTTCATCATAAGTATCATGCATAGCAGAAGTGGCATCATCAATAACATGCGACATATCAGAACGAATAGCAGAAGCAGGTTTAGGTGTCGCAAGCTTACTCAAAACAGAAGGTGAATCAAGTGCAAAGCTAGATGGCAGTTCCTTACCTCCCCTCGTAGTTGAGGGATAAATCTTGGTTCTTGGATCTTTCAAGTTCTTCATAATGATAAGCAGATATAAATCCCAAGTGACTCAAAGAATAGAGCTATGCTCCCCGGCAACAGCGCCAGAAAATAGCTTGGTGTCTACTACACAGCCTTCTTCTTATAGACGTTGTTGGGCCTCCAAGTGTAGAGGTTTGTAGGACAGTAGAAAATTTCCCTCAAGTGGATGACCTAAGGTTTATCAATCCGTGGGAGGCGTAGGATGAAGATGGTCTCTCTCAAACAACCCTGCAACCAAATAACAAAGAGTCTCTTGTGTCCCCAACACACCCAATACAATGGTAAGTTGTATAGGTGCACTAGTTCGGCGAAGAGATGGTGATACAAGTGGTATATGGATGGTAGATAAAGGTTTTTGTAATATGAAAATATAAAAACAGCAAGGTAACTAATGATAAAAGTGAGCGTAAACGATATTGCAATGCGTTGAAACAAGGCCTAGGGTTCATACTTTCACTAGTGCAAGTTCCCTCAACAATAATAACATAATTGGATCACATAACTATCCCTCAACATGCAACAAAGAGTCACTCCAAAGTCACTAATAGTGGAGAACAAACTAAGAGATTATGGTAGGGTACGAAACCACCTCAAAGTTATTCTTTCCAATCAGTCCGTTGGGCTATTCCTATAAGTGTCACAACAGCCCTAGATTTCGTACTAGAATAACACCTTAAGACACAAATCAACCAAAACCCTAATGTCATCTAGATACTCCAATGTCACCTCAAGTATCCGTGGGTATGATTATACGATATGCATCACACAATCTCAGATTCATCTATTCAACCAACACAAAGTACTTCAAAGAGTGCCCCAAAGATTCTACCGGAGAGTCAAGACGAAAACGTGTGCCAACCCCTATGCATAGGTTCATGGGCGGAACCCGCAAGTTGATCACCAAAACATACATCAAGTGGATCAATAGAATACCCCATTGTCACCACGGGTATCCCACACAAGACATACATCAAGTGTTCTCAAATCCTTAAAGACTCAATCTGATAAGATAACTTCAAAGGGAAAACTCAATACACTACAAGAGAGTAGAGGGGGAGAAACATCATAGGATCCAAATATAATAGCAAAGCTCGCGATACATCAAGATCGTATCACCTCAAGAACACAAGAGAGAGAGAGAGATCAAACACATAGCTACTGGTATATACCCTCAACCCTGAGGGAGAACTACTCCCTCCTCGTCATGGAGTGCACCAGGATGATGAAGATGGCCACCGGAGACGGATTTCCCCCTCCGGCAGGGTGCCGGAACGGGTCTAGATTGGTTTTCGGTGGCTACGGAGGCTTCTGGCGGCGGAACTCCCGATCTATTGTGCTCCCCGATTGTTTTAGGGTATATGGAGATATATAGGCGGAAGAAGTACGCCAGGGGAGCCACGAGGGGCCCACGAGGGTGGAGGGCGCGCCCAGGGGGTGGGCGCCCCCCTACCTCGTGGCTTCTTTGAAGCTTCCTTGACGTGGACTCCAAGTATCCCGGGTTGCTTTCCTTCCAAAAATAAGTTCCGTGAAGTTTTAGGTCAATTGGACTCCGTTTGATTTTCCTTTTCTGCGATACTCTAAAACAAGGAAAAAACAGAAACTGGCACTGGGCTCTGGGTTAATAGGTTAGTCCCAAAAATAATATACAATAGCATATAAATGCATATAAAACATCCAAGGTTGATAATATAATAGGATGGAACAATCAAAAATTATAGATACGTTGGAGACGTATCAGAGACCTCTGACAAGTACTTTGCCTACAAGATGGAGAAGAATAGCTCAACTAGTGAGCATGTGCTCAGAATGTCTGAGTACTACAATCACTTGAATCAAGTGGGAGTTAATCTTCAAGATAAGATAGATATTGACAGAGTTCCTAGTCACTATCACCAAGTTACTAGAACTTTGTGATGAACTATAATATGCAAGGGATGACGAAAACAATTATCGAGCTGTTCGCGATGCTGAAATCGGCAAAGGTAGAAATCAAGAAAAGCATCAAGTGTTGATGGTTGACAAGACCACTAGTTTCAAGTAAAAGGGAAAGTGAAAGAAAGGGAACTTCAAGAAGAATGGCAAGCAAGTTACCACTCCCATGAAGAAGCCCGAAGCTAGACCCAAGCCTGAAACTGAGTGCTTCTACTGCAAAGGAAATGGTCACTGGAAATGGAACTGCCCCAAATACTAGCAGATAAGAAGGATAAAAAGTATATATGATATACATGTTATTGATGTGTACTTTACTAGTGTTCATAGTAGCCCCTAGGTATTTGATAGCGGTTCAGTTGCTATGATTAGTAACTTGAAACATGAGTTAAAAAATGAACATAGACTAGTTGAGGGCGAGGTGACGATGTGTGTTGGAAGTGATTACAAGGTTGATAAGATCACCATCGCATACTCCCTCTACCTTCGGGATTAGTATTGGAACTAAATAAATGTTATTTGGTGTTTGCGTTGAGCATAAATATGATTCTATCATGTTTATTGCAATACGGTTATTCAATTAAGTCAGAGAATAATTGTTTTTCCGTTTACATGAATAGAACCTTCTATGGTCTTACATCTAATGTAAATGGTTTACTGAATCTTGATCAGAGTGATACACATAATATTGATGCCAAAATATGCACAGTTAATAATGATAGTGCAACTTATTTGTGGCACTTCCGTTTAGGTCATATTGGTGTAAAGCGTATGAAGAAACTCCATGCTGATGGGCTTTTGGAATCACTTGATGCTTGCGAACCATGCCTCATGGGCAAGATGACTAAGACTCGTTCTCCGGAACAATGGAGCGAGCCACTGACTTATTGGAGATAATACATACTGATGTATGTAGTCCGATGAGTGTTGAGGCTCACGGCGGGTATCGTTATTTTCCGACCTTCACGAATGATTTGAGAAGATATGAGTATATCTACTTAATGAAACATAAGTCTGAAACATTTGAAAAGTTCAAAGAATTTCAGAGTGAAGTGGAAAATCATCGTAACTAGAAAATAAAGTTTCTAAGATCTGATCACGGAGGTGAATATTTGAGTTACGAGTTTGGTCTTCATTTGAAACAATGTGGAATAGTTTCGCAACTCACACCACCTGGAACACCACATCGTAATGGTGTGTCCGAATGTCGCAATCATACTTTATTAGATATGGTGCAATCTATGATGTCTCTTACCAATTTACCACTATCGTTTTGGGGTTATGCATTAGAGACAACTGCATTCACGTTAAATAGGGCACCATCTAATCCATTGAGACGACACTGTATGAAACTATGGTTTAGCAAGAAACCTAAGCTGTCATTTCTTAAAAGTTTGGGCTTGCAATGCTTATGTGAAAAACTTTCAAACGATAAGCTCGAACCTAAATCGGAGAAGTGTGTCTTCATAGGATACCCAAAAAGGAAACTGTTGGGTACACCTTCTATCACAGATCCAAAGGCAAGAGGAGGTAGTTGTACCTTCTCCCGAATTGGAAAGTAGTTCATCACAAAAATCAGTTCCATTGATTCCTACACCAATTAGTGAGGAAGCTAATGATGATGATCATGAAACTTCAAATTAAGTTACTACCGAACCACGTAGGTCAACTAGAGTATAGTCCGCACCAGAGTGGTACGGTAATCCTTTCTGGAAGTCATGTTACTAGACCATGATGAACCTACGAACTATGTGGAAGTGATGATGAGCCCAGATTCTTTAAAATGGCTTGAGGCCATAAAATCTGAGATGGGATCCATGTATGAAGAACAAAGTGTGGACTTTGGTTGACTTGCCCAACAATCGGCAAGCCATTGAGAATAAATGGATCTTCAAGAGGAAGACGGACGCTGATAGTAGTGTTACTGTATACAAAGCTCAAATTGTTGCAAAAAGTTTTTGACAAGTTCAAGGAGTTGACTACGATGAGATTCTCACTCATACGATGCTTAAAGTCTATCCGAATCATGTTAGCAATTGCCGGATTTTATGAAATCTGGCAAATGGATGTCAAAACTGCATTCCTTAATGGATTTATTAAAGAAGAGTTGTATATGATGCAACCAGAAGGTTTTCTCAATCCTAAATGTGCTAACAAAGTGTGCAAGCTCCAGCGATCCATCTATGGACTGGTGCAAGCATCTCGGAGTTGGAATATATGCTTTGATGAGTTGATCAAAGCATATAGTTTTATACAGACTTGCGGTGAAGCCTGTATTTACAAGAAAGTGAGTGGGAGCACTACAGCCTTTCCGATAAGTATATGTGACTGACATATTTGTTGATCTGAAATGATGTAGAATTTTCTGGAAAGCATAAAGGAGTGTTTGAAAGGAGTTTTTCAAAGAAAGACCTCGTTGAAGCTACTTACATATTGGGCATCAAGATCTATAAAGCTAGATCAAGATACTTGATGAGACTTTCAATGAGTACATACCTTGATAAGATTTTGAAGGAGTTCAAAATGGATCAGTCAAAGAAGGAGTTCTTTCCTGAGTTGTAAGGTATGAAGTTGAGTAAGACTCAAAACCCGACCATGGCAGAAAATAGAAGGAGAATGAAAGTCACTCCCTATGCCTCAGTCATAGGTTCTATAAAGTATGCTATGTTGTGTACCAGACCTATTGTGTACCTCACCATGAGTTTGTCAAGAGGGTACAATAGTGATCCAGGAGTGGATCACTAGACATCGGTCAAAATTATCCTTAGTGGAATAAGGATATGTTTCTCGATTATGGAGGTGACAAAGAGTTCGTCGTAAAGGGTTACATCGATGCAAGCTTTGACACTGATCTGGATGACTCTAAATCTCAATCTGGATACATATTGAAAGTGGGAGCAATTAGATAGAGTAGCTCCATGCAGAGCATTGTAGACAAAGAAAATTTGCAAAATACACACGGCTCTGAATATGGCAGACCCGTTGACTAAACTTCTCTCACAAGCAAAACATGAGCACACCTTAGTACTCTTTGGGTGTTAATCACGTAGCGATGTGAACTAGATTATTGACTCTAGTAAACCCTTTGGGTGCTAGTCACATGGAGATGTGAATTAATCACATAAATATGTGAACTATTGGTCTTAAATCGCATGTCGATGTGAACTAGATTATTGACTCTAGTGCAAGTGGGAGACTGAAGGAAATATGCCCTAGAGGCAATAATAAAGTTGTTATTTGTATTTCCTTATATCATGATAAATGTTTATTATTCATGCTAGAATTGTATTGACTGGAAACTTAGTACGTGTGTGAATACATAGACCAAACTGAGTGTCCCTAGTAAGCCTCTACTAGACTAGCTCGTTAATCAAAGATGGTTAAGTTTCCTAACCATAGACATGTGTTGTCATTTGATAGATGAGATCACATCATTAGAGAATGATGTGATGGACAAGATCCATCCGTTATCTTAGCATAATGATCGTTTAGTTTTATTGCTACTGCTTTCTTCATGACTTATACATGTTCATATGACTATGAGATTATGCAACTCCCGAATACCGGAGGAACACCTTGTGTGCTATCAAACGTCACAACGTAACTGGGTGATTATAAAGATGCTCTACAAGTGTCTCCAAAGGTGTTTGTTGAGTTGGCATAGAACGAGATTAGGATTTGTCACTCCATGTATCCGAGAGGTAACTCTGGGCCCTCTCGGTAATGCACATCACTATAAGCCTTGCAAGAAATGTGACTAATGAGTTAGTTACAGGATGATGCATTACGGAACGAGTAAAGAGACTTGCCGGTAACGAGATTGAACTAGGTATGCGGATACCGACGATTGGATCTCGGGCAAGTAACATAACAATGGCAAAGGGAATAACATATGTTGTTATGCGGTTTGACCGATAAAGATCTTCGAAGAATATGTAGGAACCAATATGAGCATCCAGGTTCCGCTATTGGTTATTTAGCGAGATGTGTCTTGGTCATGTCTACATAGTTCTTGAACCCGTAGGGTCCGCACGCTTAATGTTCAATGACAATTTTATTATGAGTTATGTGATTTGATGACCGAAGTTTGTTCGGAGTCCCGAATGAGATACGGACATGATGAGGAGTCTCGAAATGGTCGAGAGGTAAAGATTCATATATTGGAAGGCTATATTCGGACATCGGAAAGGTTCCGAATGATTCTGTTATTTTTCGGAGTACCGGGGAGTTGCGGGAATTCACCGGGAGAAGTAATGGGCCTTATTGGGCCATATGGGAAAAGAGGAGGCAGGAAAATAGGAGGTGGCGCGTGCCCCATAGGTCCGAATTGTACTAGGGGAAGGGGCGGTGCCCCCCTTGCCTTTTTCCTACTCCCTCTCTCTTTCCCTCTTTCCTTCTCTCCTACTCTAAAAAGGAAAGGGAATCCTAATAGGACTTGGGAGTCCTAGTAGGACTCCCTACACTTGGCACGCCCCTCGGAGGGCCGGCCTCTCTCCCTCCCTCCTTTATATACATGGGCAGGGGGCACTCCAAGATTTGTCTTAGCCTTGTGCGGTACCCCCCTCAACAGTTACACACCTCGGTCATATCGTCGTAGTGCTTAGGCGAAGCCCTGCACCGGTAACTTCATCATCACCGTCGCCATGCCGTCATGCTGACAGAACTCTCCCTCATCCTCAACTGGATCAAGAGCTCGAGGGACGTCATCGTGCTAAACGTGTGCTGAACATGAAGGTGCCGTACATTCGGTACTTGGATTGGTTGGATCATGAAGACGTTCGACTACATCAACCGCGTTACTAAACACTTCCGCTTTCGGTCTACGAGGGTATGTGGACACACTCTCCCTGCTCGTTGCTATGCATCTCCTAGATAGATCTTGCGTGATCGTAGGTAAAAAATTTAGTTACTGTGTTCCCCAACATGTACAAGGGGTTACATGCAACTGAGGCAAGGCCTGCACAAAAGGGTGGCTGCCGGGCAGGGCCCGACGGCCGTGCCTTATGGGTAGAAATTGCGGAGATGCTCAATATTCCATGAGTTTTGCAACGGAGTGCCATCTCCGGTATCCAGACGGACCGCGCCAGGTCTAGTGACTCGTACTAGCCGGTAAGGGCCTTCCCACTTCCGTGACAGCTTGTGTGTACTCTTGGCGGACTGAACACGCCTAAGGACAAGGTCAGCTTCCTCAAACCACCGGGCATGAACCCTGCGGCTATGATAGCGACTCAGGGCTTGCTGATAGCGTGCAGCACGCGTAGCAGCCCGGAGACGGTTCTCCTCGAGTAGCACAGCGTCATCACGCCGGTGCTGATCTTGCGCTACTTCATCATAAGCAAGCACTCGAGGCAACCCGTAAATGAGTTCCACGGGGATAACTGCTTCTGCCCCGTAGACCAGGGAGAAACGAGTCTGCCCGGTAGCTCGGTTTGGTGTTTTGAGGGACGAGAGAACTACCGGCAGCTCCTCGATCCTCCGCCTGTCGTGTTTCTGCATTGTATCGAAAGTTCTTGTCTTGAGTCCAGGTAGCACTTCAGCGTTCGCCCTCTCAGCTTGTCCATTGCTCCGGGGGTGTGCCACAGAGGCGAATGAGATCTTGCATCCGAGGGCATGAACATATTGCATGAAGGCGTGGCTCGTGAACTGGGTGCCGTTGTCGGTGATGATCCGTGCTGCAACTCCAAAACGACACACCAATTCTTTCAAGAACTTGATAGCTAACTGAGCAGTCACCTTTCTCATGGCAGTCACTTCCGCCCACTTTGTAAACTTGTCGATGGCAATGAACAAGAATTCAAAACTCCCAATTGCTTGAGGGAAGGGGCCGAGGATATTGAGCCCCTAGACCAAAAATGGCCATGATAGAGGGATTGTTTCAAGAGCTTGGGCAGGCAGGTGTGTTTTCTTGGAATGGAACTGGCAGGCTTCACATGTCGTGACGAGCTCGAGCGCATCTTGGAGGGCTGTGGGCCAATAGAATCCTTACCCGAATGCTTTCCAAACTAATTCCCTTGATCCAATATGGGAGCTGCACATTCCTCTGTGAATCTCAGCCATCAGTTCCTTTCCTTCTTCCTGACAGACACACTTCAATTTCACACCGTTGGGCCGCGTTCTGTACAGAGTGTCATCGACAAACTAATACATACTGGCCCTCCGGGCTACTTTTTCAGCTTCATCTTGGTCGCCGAGAAGCTCTCCAGTTTGGAGAAAGCGGACAATGTGCCTTGCCCTAGTTGGAGCCTGGGGCTCTGCAATGAGGACTAGCGGCACCTCCTCTGCGGCGGGAGCACCAGCCTCGTTCACAGGGTTCATGGACCCAACTGGAGGGGGTGGTCTGGTAGGCTGTGAGGAGTTGTTTCCGGCAGGGAATCTGCCAGGAGCGGGCGGCTCGACCGGGAGGGGCTTTCCGGTGTCCAACTTTATCCTCTTCCGGGACATTGTTGCTGGGGATACGGAGGGTTGAGTGAGATGGAGAACAAAAGTTCCTGGCTCCAAAGGAAGCTTCTGCGCAACACACTTAGAAAGATGATCAGCTATGCTGTTTTTCGCATGGGGTACGTGCTCTATTTGCAATCCGTCGAAGTGCTCCTATAATCTCCTCACTTCCTTGACCTATGCCTCCATCAGTGGCCTTTGGTAATCCTTGTTGACTTGTCTCACCACAAGCTGTGAATCTCCTCAAAGAATCAACTTCTTGATTCCCAATTCTGCTGCAATCCTGAGCCTGCAAGGAGTCCTTCATACTCAGTTGTATTGTTGGTTGCTTCTTCCCGGGCAAAATGCATTTGCACGATGTACATCAAGTGTTCCCCGGAGGGAGCGATGAGAAGCACGCTAGCCCCTGCATCTTGTAGGGGAAAAGGTCCATCGAAATACATAATCCATTCTTGGGGCGATTCCTTGCCGGGGGTGACTGTCTCTGTTATTTCCTCATCAGGGGTTGGCGTCCATTCTGCAATAAACTCTGTCGATGCACTGCTCTGAATAGTTTATGTGCTCTCAAACTTCAAACCAAATCCGGATAACTCCAAAGCCCACTCAACTATTCTACCGGTAGCCTCACGGTTTCGGAGTATCCTTTGCAACGGAAAACAGGTAACAACCGTGATCTCATGGGCTTGGAAGTAGTGGTGAAGTTTCCTTGAGGCCATAATGAGACAAAAGATCAACTTTTGCATGCCAGAGTACCTCGATCTAGCCCCCTATAATGGGGAGCTGACGAAGTACACTGGGCGCTGCACCACTTTCTTCCTTGCCGCGTCCTTGGGGTTGCTATCATTGCCGTGCTCATTGTTTTCCTGATCTTTCTCTGACTCTGCCATTTTCTGCTCACTTTCTGCCTCATCCACATCTCTCTGCGCTACCAGAGCCACACTGACCACTTGGTTGGTCGGAGCTAGGTATAGCAACAACGGCTCCTAGGGTTTAGGGGCAACCAAGGTAGGCACAGAGGACAAGTAGGCCTTCAACTCTTGCAAAGTTGTATCCGCTTCTGGGGTCCACTTCATAGGGCCGACATTCTTCAAAACTTTGAAGAACGGCAGGGCATGCTCACCAGACTTGGAGATGAATCTTCTTAACACGGCAACACATCCCGTCAGGTGCCTCACATCCTTTACTATCCTTGGCGCTTGGATCTACTCGATGGCTTTGATCTTGTCGGGGTTGGCTTCGATCCCGCGGTGTGATACAAAGAACCCAAGCAGCTTGCCTGAGGGAATACAAAATACACATTTCTCCGAGTTAAGCTTCAGATTGATCTTTCATAGATTATCAAATGTCTCTTCCAAATCCTAAACAAGGGTGACCTTATCCTTGGTCTTGACCACAATATCATCCATATAGGCTTCTATGTTTCTGTGCAACTATGGCTCAAAACCAATCTGGATTGCCCTTGCAAAAGTAGACCTGACACTCTTTAATCTGAATGGCATACGAACAAAGCAGTACGTACCACATGGGGTGATGAACGGTGTCTTCTCTTCACCTTCCTTGGACATGATGATTTGGTGGTACCCAAAGTATGCGTCCAAAAAGGAGAGCAAATCACAACCTAAAGTGGAGTCCACAATCTGGTCAATACACGGCAAGGGAAATGGGTCTTTCGGGCATGCCTTGTTGAGATCTATGAAATCTATGGAAAGCCTCCATTTCCCATTAGCCTTCCAGACTACCAGTGGATTTGCCAACCACGTGGGATGCAATAGTCATATGACCAAACCAGCTGCCTGAAGTTTCTTAATCTCTTCTACAATGAACTGCTGCCTCTCCAAAGCCTGCTTCCGTACTTTTTGCTTGACAGGTCGGGCATGTGGGCAGACATCAAGGTGATGCTCGATTACCTCCCCAGGAACACAAGTGATATCAGATGGTTGCCAGGAAAACACGTCGATATTCACCCGCAGGAAGGCAATGGGCGCATTTTCCTATTCATCATCGAGGGTGGTGCTGATAGTAAAAGTACCATCAACGCCAGCCAGCCCTACCGGGACCTTCTTCACTTGGGGTGCAGCAACTTTGGATTTCTTGCTGTTAGAACACTCCGGCACGCCGTCAACGGGTGCCGTGCACTCGGTGGGGGCACGCTTCCCGGACTCCTTGCTGGAGGTCTTACAGCCTCTTTTCTTCCCTTTGCTTTCCTTGGTGGGAGCTGCCGTGGTCACGGCCTCTGCCGCGACCGCATCCCGATACATCTTGTCCACACAAATAATGGCATCCTTCTCATCTGATGGGATTGTGATGACCCCAGTGGCCTGGGCATCTTCAAGGTGTTGTAGGCATAGTGAGATGCCTCCATGAACTTAGCTAGGGCCAGGCATCCCAGAATCCCATTGTACAGCAGGGGGAGATCAACCACATCAAACACAATCCTCTCAGTCTGGTAGTTCAGTTCTCCCCCAAACATTACTAGCAACGTGATCTTTTCTTTAGGATGGCTCCTGCCGGGATTAACTCCTTGAAATGTGCCGGTAACCTCTAGCTCATCTTCTCCTATCTGAAGTTTGCTGATGACCGTCGAGGAAATCAGATTTAACCCGGCCCCGCCGTCCACAACATCTTTGTGACCTTGAGGTTGCAAATTGTTGGAGAGACCAACAACGACAAACATCCTACCGCAGTGGTACGGCCAGGATGGTCCTCTTCATCAAAGATAATGGGCGTACTGGACCATTTGAGCAGCTTTCGTGCTTCTAGCGCTGGCTCCACGACATTGACCTCTCGCTCCCACCGCTTGAGCTGGCGGTGAGAAGCGTGCAAAGATGCACCTCCGTCAATGCAAAGGGCGTATGTGGCCTTCTGAAACACTTGCTCACTGGTTTCCTCTTCATCCCCTCCATCACTCTCATCTTCACAGATTTCCTTCTCTTGACCTCTGGCGGGCTTTCCATGGTTCTGGAAGGGTTTGCCGGGGCGATTTGCTTCACAACCTCGGCCCTACTTCGAAGTCCCAACGCAGTGGGGACGGTCGCTAAGTGGAACATCGAGCTGCAGGCCTTCTAGCTGGAGTTCAACACCACTAGGGTCATCAAGGGAGCCGTGCTCGCTGACTTTGTGGCGAAATGGACTGACGCTCCAGGGCTCGAGGCAGGTGAGGATTGGTCTCGCTTGCCAGGGAGCGAAGCACCAGACGGCTGGGTCATGTACTTCGATGATGCCTTCGCGCACCAGGGCGCGGGGCTGGAGCTGTACTACCCAGGACAAGCTCCACTACACTTTGCAGCTCTTCTTCCAGCGGGGTGAGAAGGTCTCAAACAACATTGCGGAGTACGAAGTTTTGATCGCCGGCCTCAAGGCCGCGGCGGCCTTGGGAGTGAAGCACCTCGCCATCAAGGGCGACTGCCGGCTCCTCGTCAACTTCTCCAATAAGGTGTATGAGCCAAAGGACGATCACATGGAGGCATACCTCGCGGAGGTATGAAAAATGGAGAAGCACCTTTTGGGCCTAGAACTGTAGCATGTGCCCCACGACACAAACAAGGAAGCTAATGATATCGCCAAGAGGGCATCAAGACGCCAGCCCCAGGAGCCCGGCGTCTTCAAGGAGCAGCTCTTCAAGCCCTCAGCGGCCCCTCCGGCCGCGGAGCCGCCGCCAACCTCAGGAGCTCCCGCCTGTGGCCCGACCGCAGGAGCGCGCCTGCTCCTCGCGCTTGAACCACAAGAGGGGTGCTGGACTGAAGAATTCAAGGCCTACCTGCTACAAGGGGATCTGCCAAAGAAGGAGGAGGACACGAAGCACGTAGCTCGACAGGATACAACCTACTGCATCTAGGATGGTGAGCTGTACCGAAAACGACCGAATGATTTTTGCTTGCGATGCATCTCCAGGGAGCAGGGGCATGAGCTATTAGCTGACATACACAGCGGAGACTGCGGGAATCACTCGTCGTCGCGCACCTTGGGGGGCAAGGCGTTCCACATCGGATTCTATTGGCCCACGACACTCAACGACGCAGCCGAGCTGGTGAAATCCTGCGAGGCCTGCTAGTTCTAGACCAAACAAATCCAACAGCCTGCCCAGGGCCTCCAGACCATCCCGCTCTCGTGGCCATTTGTGGTTTGGGGGCTGGATATTTTGGGTCCATTCCCTCGAGCACCCGGGAGCTACCGCTACCTCTACATCGCCATCGACAAGTTCACCAAGTGGGAGGAGGTAGAAGCCGTCCGCACCATCCCAGCCGGCTCCATAGTTAAGTTCATCAAGGGCCTCATGAGCCGGTTCGGAGTCCCTAATCGCATCATCACCGACAATGGCTCGCAGTTGATTAGCAATCTCTTCAAAACATATTGTGCTAATCTTGGAACGCAGATATGCTAAGCCTCAGTGGCACACCCCAGGAGCAACGGCCAAGATGAGCGCGCCAACGCGAAGGTCTTGAGAGGCCTCAAGACAAGGACCTTCAAGAAGAAGCTCGAGGCATGTGGCAGGGGCTGGCACGACGAGCTCCAGTCCGTGTTGTGGTCCATCCGCACCACCGCCACCAAGCCAACAGGCGAGACCCCGTTCTTCCTCATCTACGGAGCTGAAGCAGTTCTCCCTCACGAGGTCAAGCATCTCTCCGCGTGGGTCTTGGCGTTCGGCGAGGCACGTCAGGACACCATGCGGGGGATGGACCTCGTGCTGGGGGAGGAACACCGCCGCCAAGCCTCGCTCCGTGCGGCAAGGTACCAGCAGGCGCTGCGGCGGTACCACTGCCGCAGCGTCTGCTCCAGGATGCTCTAGGTGGGCAATCTTGTCCTGAGGCGGGTGCCCTCCAGGGAAGGGCTGCATAAGCTCTCACCCATGTGGGAGGGCCCGTTTAGGATTGCCCGCATCTCCAGGCCTGGCGCTGTGCACTTGGAGACACAGGACGGGATCCCCATCCCGAACGCCTGGAACATCCAGCACCTCCGGAAGTTCTACCCATGAAGCAAGGCCCAGTGCCTATGAAGGTCTCTGCTCGTGGCACTCTCACATAATAATGAGTGAGCCTGTACACGCCCCAGAGTCTCCGGAGTGCCGCCCTCGGGCCTTGGGGGCTCCCTCTCACGTCCTAGTGGCAGCACTTAGCTCCGCACTAGTGAGAAGACTAGACTAGGTGCCGTACGCGACTGTTCATTTGCTTTCTCTAGCTGGTTGCAACTTTACTTTATGAAATTTGGAGTTCTGGCATTTCTCGATTGCTTCGTTGAGCCCCCTTTTCCTCTACTTCTTCGCTCGCTTCTTTGTTTTGCATCAGGGAGGACGGCAGTTGCCCGACGTTCTCCCTCGTGCGCCCCACGCGGGGGCTGGGCAGGTGTGTGCCTGCGCTAGGCTAGCCTAAACCATGGACACACCTCGCCAAAGCCCTATCTCCCCAGAGCTTTGGCTCCCTTGATCTCCTTGAGGCACCCTCGATTGAGCTCATGATTGGCGCACCCTCCTAAGTCCGTGCCCCACGGGTACCGTGACGCGGTGCGCTAAGCCATGATTAGCCCATGCCTGAGGGCTCACGTAAGGAGGAGTAAGGCACCCGACAGATGTCCTAACAAACTATGTAGCTTTCCGATGCCTCCCGAGGTCAAAGGATTCCGAGTCGGCAACAAGGAGGCGGCCTCACTAGATGCCAGGAGGCGCGCCCTCCCGAGATAGGAAACTACCCCGAGCATATCAAGCTAAGTCACCCCCTTCTCTTTTTGCATCTATGTGAAGCACAAACAACATCGGAGCAATAAACATAGCATAACAGCATAGAGATCACAATTCATTACACGCCCCAGCGGGGCCATCTACCCTTTTCAAAACACAGGAAGAAAGGAAAGGACGAGCAAAAGCGGCCCGCATGACCACGGTAGCTAACGAGGCACGGCTCCGAGGGCCTCCCGGACTCAGCTCAATCTGAGTCCTTCTCGCGCTTTGATACGTCTCCAACATATCTATAATTTCTGATTGTTCCATGCTATTATATTATCTGTTTTGGATGTTTAATGGGCTTTAATATGCTCTTTTATATTATTTTTGGGACTAACCTATTAACCGGAGGCCCAGTGCTTGTTTCTGTTTTTTTTGCCTATTTTAGAGTTTCACAGAAAAACGAGTACCAAATGGAGTCCAAACGGGATGAATCCTTTGTGATGATCTTTCTTGGAACGAAAGCAATAGCAATCCAGAAGACTTGGAGTCGAAGTGTGGAACTCTACGAGGCAGCCACGAGGCAGGAGGGCGCGCCCAGGGGGGTAGGCACGCCCCCACCCTCATGGGCCCAACGTATCTCCACCGACGTACTTCTTTCGCCTATATATATACTCTTATACCCTAGAAATATCACAGAGAGCCACGAAACTACTTTTCCATCGCTGCAACCTTCTGTACCCGTGAGATCCCATCTTGGGGCCTTTTCCGGCGATCTGCCTAAGGGGGAATTGATCACGGAGGGCTTCTACATCAACACCATTGCCTCTCCGATGAAGCATGAGTAGTTTTCCACAGACCATCGGGTCCATAGTTATTAGCTAGATGGCTTCTTCTATCTCTTTGATTCTCAATACAAAGTTCTCCTCGATGTTCTTGGAGATCTATTCGATGTAATACTCTTTTGCGGTGTGTTTGCCGAGATCCGATGAATTGTGGGTTTATGAACAAGATTATCTATGAATATTATTTGGTTCTTCTCTGAATTCTTATCTGCATGATTTGGTATCTTTGCAAGTCTCTTCGAATTATCGGTTTAGTTTGGCCTACTATATTGATCTTTCTTGTAATGTGAGAAGTGCTTAGCTTTGGGTTCAATCTTGCGGTGTCCTTTCCCAGTGATAGTAGGGGCAGCAAGGCACATATAGTATTGTTGCCATCGAGGATAAAAAGATGGGGTTTATATCATATTGCTTGAGTTTATCCCTCTACATCATGTCATCTTGCTTAATGCGTTACTTTGTTCTTATGAACTTGATACTCTAGATGCATGTTGAATAGAGGTCGATGTGTCACTACTGTAGGATGCTGCTAATGCAACACTACGATCAGAGACCCTTCGAGAAATTGTGTGCGATGCAATAATCGAAAATGGTGGTGTATGAAAACTGTCAAAAAAGGTGCAAATCGTTTGCAATGGAGGATGCATCAAACAGGGTTCAGATTTTAGTTGCATGTGCGATGAAGGGCATACGGTTGATCTGTATGAACTGTTTGCGATGAGACAGAACAACAGAAATGGGCAGCCAGATCAAGGTGTGTGCGATATACGGCATACCGTTCACTCCGATTAACCATTTGCGATGATTGAGGTTAACAGAAACTATTCGGCGTAACAAGATGTGTGTGATACCCGGCAAATAGGTTGGTAATCAAAATTGTGTGCGATCATTATAGACAGCCCATACGGTCTTTTTTGTGAATTGTGTGCTCATCCGGGCACACAGTCAACAAACCAACATGTGGGAGATAATGTAGAAGATCTCTATCAAATACATATTACTAACCGTTTGCGATGAGATTGACAAGATAAACAGAGATATATACGGTCTGCTTAATTTAGTCCTTCTTGTTGTTGTTGTTGTTGGATGGCCCCGCGACATCGTCTTGGCGAGGATGTTTCTTTCCGCTGACAGTTGGCTTTTCATCGCCGCTGTCCTCGTCATCGTTGTTGCTGTCGTCGTCGTCCTCCTCCTCATTCAACCATTCCTCCTCCTCATCTTTGCCGTCCTCTTCTTCGTCCTCCGACGGCTCCTCGTCCGTCTAGTTGTCGTCTGATGACTCTGGAGGCGGCATCCCTTCCATGAACCGGATATAATCGAGGTCTGGGCTCGACGCCGGACTCATGGAAGACGAGCGGGATGATTCCGGTGTTGACCTATCATCGGGCGCCAGACTGCTAGCCGAACTGTCATCCTCGCGGTCGGTCGACATGGCTGCAGAGTGTGTGCCAGTGTGTAGCGCGTCCTGCTGGGGACGATGAAGATGGTGGACACTTAAGCACGGGGGGTATGCAGAGAAGAGGAACTGCCAATTGAAGCGGGGAGGGGGGGAGGGAATTGAAGCGGGGGTTGATGTATTATCTAACCGCTGATATAATCAACCACAATTATACCTTGTCGCTCCAAATTCCCGGGGTTGCCCATGACTCCTATTGGCTATTTGGCTGGTTTCCTTTTTCAGGACAAAAACAAGGAACGAGTTTTGGGATTATGCACTGGTACCGGTACGAACGCAGTATGTAGGACAGGTGGCAAGCAATACATTGAGCTCTTCTTATTGATAAAGCCAGTAATAATCAAACTAGAGAGGAAAAGGAAAAAGACAAAGAAAAATATCTGCACGAATCTTCCCGTAACATCAATGGCATAGGACCTAGATGTGCATTACTTAGAGCACATCTAGATGTGCTTTAGAAATACTGTCAAACAGAACCCCTAATCATCGTTGCAAACAACGCATAGAACATGGCTAATGCGACAACCACAACTACACATGCTAGTTCCTTCTTGTCCATTGCTTTCATTTGTTGCCTGTGATTGATTCTTTCTTGCTTCATCGTACTGATTGTACATTCCAAATCAGCCAGTTTCTTCTTCAGCTTTACGTTATCTTCTGTGAGCTTGGTGATAACACTCTGAGCCCTGCCATGCCATTCTTCATCCAACCAGTTAACAAAGGCACAAGCCTCATATCCCTGCCGATGTTAAATAGTATTCTGGATGAGCGGTGGCATTAACTGAAGTAAAATGATGAACTTAATTAGCACTAACCTCTAAGGGGCAACTGAGAAACCGCCTACCAATGTCGAATCCCTCCATGCATACACGTCGAGCGGGAGTGTGCTCGTGCACGCAACTCATCTTTTGGTACTTCTCGGTGGCGCAAAACTCAGCGTCGAACTCGTGTTGCGGGAGTCTGGAGTCAAGCTCCGGATACGGCGGCAGATTGCTTTCCTGGGGGGGGGGGGTCATTCAGGACGGATTCAGCAAGGTGCGATACTTTGGACATGCTAAAAAAGATCGGTATAGATTGGAACCTGACAGGACCATTCGGATCCATAGTACACCTGCCTTCTGATGACCTTAGGCAAGTGCTCGGCGGTGACCGCCGTCGTGGTGGCGATACAAGCAGGAGCAGCCACACCGAAGCCATCAGCACCACTCCTCCGCATTCCCCCAATGTCAGCGCCATGCGAGGGAATTTGGAGGCTATGTAGGGATTTGGGGGAAATGGGGAAACTATGGAGATAAGCTAACGGTCGGGAACTACTAATGGCACTATATATGTTGTATATGGCATACTGTGTTAGGTATTACAACGTCACACACGATTTCCGCACCAAAAGTGTGAGAAGACAACATAGTTTAGACACGGTTGTTGTTACATAACCGTATGTGATGTACTACCCTGTCCATATAATTGAGTTACGGTGAGATACCGTGTAAACAGCCGCTCCGTGGATATCCGTAAAAAAACAGCCGCTCTGCATATAGAGATGTTGGCGGTGGCCTAGGGAGCGGCTACCGGAGAAGAGGTCAATCCTCGGTCGGTGGGCGATTGCGGCGTCATAGGAGGCCAATCGTTGGTCTGTGGCGGGAGACAGGAGGAGCTCAACCATCAAGGTCGACGGCAGCGTGATTTGAGCACATCCATAGCGGTCGATGGCGGGATAGTGGATGTCGAACTTCAGGCGGCAACCGCACTAAGCTTTGATCCTCGACCCTGTTGTCTCGGCGTGCCGCCGCATCGTGCTTGTCTATCTGCTGGGTGGAGGTCGCCGCGCGGCTAATTAATTAAGGTATTCCTTTTGTGAGTGGCTAAATTGAGGTATTCAATTCCTAAGTGTAGTGTTGTAACCAGTGCTCTGCGTGCAAATTGACTGGCCATTAATTTTTTGTCATTGCACGTCTGGATAACAACATGGAGCGCCCTTAGTAATTATTAAAATAAAACCATGTGATTTATGCATGCATCTTTGGGCAGCAGTTAATCCGTGTATAATGTTGTTGTTTTTTTAATTACCATTCGTGTGCTGCAGATGGAACGATCTTGATGGATGAAGTGTCGGAAAACCGCAGATTTTATCAGTGGCGTGACAGAGTTCATGAATTTGGCTGAAAGTACAAAGAGAAGAATTGGTGATGTGGATTACATCATGTGTCCATGTACTGATTGTGCCAATATAGAGTCACATGAAGTTGCAGATGTCCAGACACACCTAGTCTCTAGGGGATTCATGGATGGATATACACGTTGGACCAGACACGGTGAAGAGGAGGTCATGGATGAAGATACCCAGGGCAGCGAGATGCCAAACCCCGATCAGCGTCACATAGATGTTGAATCTAACATCGGGGCAGAGGCGTCAAGCTACCAATGGAACACCGGAAAGCCGAAACACCCAGTGGAAAACCAGGACATCGACGCAGATGACAACGATCTTGATATGCCAGATTTTGCTGCTATGGTTGCAGGCGATGGCCCAGAAAAGGATATGATTGGGTACAAGGATCTGCCAACCATTGATGCTGACTCCAAGAAAGAATTGTATCCAGGTTGCAAAAAGAAATATTCCAGGTTGAGTGCCACCCTGGCGCTTCTCAGATTTAAAGAAGCAAATGGTCTATCAAACAAGGGCTTCACAAAGATGTTAGGTCTTTTGAAACAAATTCTTTCGGAAGATAATGTGCTCCCCAGAAGCACGAATGAAGCAAAGAAAATTGTTTGTCCATTGGAACTTGAAGTACAGAAGATACACGCTTGTGTGGATGATTGTATATTGTACCGTGGTGAGTACAAAGATTTTCGTGCATGTCCCACATGCAAACATGCACGATACAAGCGCAGGAGAGCAAAGTAAAAGTACAAATTAGACGACGAGGTCAAGACAGGAATCCCGTTCAAGGTGGTTTGGTACTTGCCTTTAATTCCAAGGTTGAGGCGTTTGTTTGCAAACCCTAGAGAGGCAAAGAGGTTGCGGTGGCATCATGATGCATTGGTGCGCGTCGGTCCTAAACAAACAGTTTTAACCCCTTTCCGCGACGAGGAACCGTCAACAAGTGAGTGTGTGCGATTGGGTGTCCTTCCCACACGACCCAGAAATCGTCGGGGATAGGCCCTCCTGGAACCCAGGCTGGGGCCATGTGCGATCGGGCGAGGCATCGAAACCCAATCATTTCCATAGGTATGTACATCCCACACAGTAATCCGAGAATATCATTTCTGTAGCTATGTACATCCCACACGGTAATCCGAGGAAATCATTTCCGTAGGTATGTACATCCCACACGGTGAACCCCAGAAAAACATTTCTGTTCGTATGTATATCACACACACTCAATCCAAGGAATACGTTTCCATTCATATGTACATCCCACACGGTCAATCCAGGGACAACGTTTCCGTTTGGACGTACATCCCACACAGTTTTATGTGTAGGCTCGTGTCTTAAAGGTGTAACTATCAGACACGGTCTTCCTTGGTTAACTGTTTGCTTTTATCAACTATATCACACACGATTTGATGAAGAAAATTATGTGGCATTGGGCTATCCACCGCAAGCGCTTTTACTGCTAGAACCGTTTGCAAAGATCCATGACACATTTAGCAGGTTTATTACTTTACAATTAATAATTCCAGTACTACACAAATTCAAATTTCATATCGAACAGCTGTTTGCCAATTTCATATCAGGCACATAAATATATTATAACATCACAGTACGGTAGCTACATGAATACATCACAGTAAAATGTATAGCTAGTTTGACTTCATAAGAACAATATATTCATTTCCCTAATCGAGATCATCTAGGTCGTCTTATCCACCTCTGCTTTCAGTTCAGTAAGAACCCGTTTTGCACGGGCCAACTGGGAAAGTGCGTCCTCCTTCGCCAACACCATCTTAGCAAAGTGTGATTTAAAAAATCTGAGCTCATTCTCCACCTTCAACTTTTTATCCCGCATCTTGAAATATGCTTTAGCGTTGACAAGACTTTCTCTAAGCCTGCGTGTGTTCTCTTCCTCATACATGCTCCAGAGCTTCGTTAGGCACATCTTCAAAGACTATGGCCACTCTTGATCAACCCACTCCAAGTAAGAACACTTCCGTTCATACAATAATAATTTAAACTAGATCAGTAACAATTGTAGGGGAAACGGGTTTATAGCAACATAGAAAATCACCAATGCTTATTTTGAAAAACTTAAGAAACATGTTAATTATGACATATCTTCTCAAAAAGATCAATGTGCAAATGAAATAATTGGTACTGAGACAACAACCAAATTCTGGAACATCAGAAGCTATAATTAACTACAACGACGGTACAAGTTCTTACTCATGTACAATAAATAACAAATTGAACATTTTATGAGGAAGGTAAATATAACTGCAACAACATAGCGATAGTGTTTGGATGACAGCAAATTGATACTCACAGGTGTGTACATGCACAAATTCAGTAACATAGAACTAATAACACTAAGGCCGTCCACTATGTATGCCAAAACTGGGGTAAAGACAACTATTCCTACATCTCGCACCGGTGCCCTGCACTGGCGAGCTGATGTAGTGGAAAAAAAATCAGGGACCCAGACTCCAGAGCACGTAGTTGCTCCGATGCCCAGTTCCTTCGTGCCATAAAGATTTAGTATTTTATGGCTTGGCTTCTCAGATGTGTGGACCAAAGTTGGCTGCACAAACTGCTGAAGCGGTGCCAAATATTTTTCTAATGGCACCGCTGATGAGATGGCAACAATTTAAGATACTAAGTACAAACTGTGACACTGTCTTAGGATGTGTTTGGTTGAAGGTGTTGTATGAATGGGTTGGGACCGTGACAGTGTCTGAATCACACCTAACAAATGATTTGTAACAACGAAAGAGGGTCTAACCTTGTTTGCACATGCCAGAAACTTCCTCCCACTGTCCACAAAACCAAACGCAACTAGCTTCACGCATGGAGATTGATGGTGACAACGAGCAGATAGATCTTTAGCCACCCACTCCATTCGTTGCCACTGATGGTCTTAGGGAGATATAAGAGGAAGAAACGACTCAAATCGACCTCCCGGTAAAAATCCTTCATTCCAAGTCATAGCCCGAGAGAGAGAAGAGAGGCATACCCGGGTGGTGAAGGAGTAGTTGCCGGAGGAGGAACCGCTGGAGATGTCTTTGAAGAAGACCATGACGACCACGGCGGTAGGATGCGAGATGCCGAGAGCAAGGAAGCGGCTATAGCTTAGCAAGGAAGGAAGGAAGGAAGAAAGGAGGAAACAGGGGAAATGTGACTTGTGGTCGGGGAGAAAAGGGGGTGGGGAAGGGGGGAAGGGGTAGATATTTTGGAGGTAGGCCAAAATTTTGGAAATGTGGAGGGAAACTTTGCGCGCAGTGCCGCCGGACCATTCAGTTTGAACAATTGTGTGCATCGCAAACGATTCTTCTGCTTTACGTGCATGGGATGAGTTTGATAATTCAAATTTTGGTCTCAAGGTATGGGCACATTCACTTTGAATGCGCGCGGTGCCGCTGGACCATTCACTTTGAACGACTGTGTGCATCGCAAACGATTCTTCTGCTTTACGCGCATGGGATGAGTTTGATAATTCAAATTTTGGTGGAAATTTTCCCGGGTATGTCATTGCATAATTTAACATCACTTGCTAATTTGGGCACACAAAAGAGCGTATAGCAGACAGACCACACTTACTGAATCGAGCAATTTTAGTAAGTACACAAAGCTAGTTGACCTAAACATTGCTCTAACAAAAGACCAGCATTAAAAACAAAGCCTAAGTACGCATAATTAAAAATCCGCCGCCGCGCCGGCCTATGCATTGCCGGTGTGAGATGAGACATCGATGACTTGTCCTTTCGACATGCCGCCGTTGGTGGACTCCGCGTCCCCCCTGCTGAAGTCGACCGTGTTGTCGTCCTCGTCCTCGGCGCCGCCCTCAAGGTTGTATTACTCGTAGTAGTGGTTGTGCCAGAGCTCGCGTTGGTACTCCACTGCCGATTCCTCGACGGACAGACTCTTCTCTACCTCGACCTCAGCCACGGGTAACTCCTCCTCCCGGCGCTCCTCGATCTCCGCCGCCTCCTGCATCTCGAGCTCCCGCTCGGTGACCTCATAAGGAAGCAGGTGCTCCATGGCCAACGCCACCTTTTCAGACGTGGGTTCCATGCTGGAGTCCAAGGTGGCCTGGAATATCTTGGCGTGTGCATCCTCGATCTTGCCGTGGATGGCCTTGACCCGGCCAGGGCGACATCAACGGCATGGACGGCAGCTCGAGCGCTCTCGGCGTTTGCAGATGCCGTTGCAGCAGCTACTGCAGCCGTCTCGGCTGCTGTAGCTGCACTGTCGGCTGCCGCAGACGCCCTCTCGGCGGAAGCGAACGCGCTCAATGTGGATGCGGCAGCACTCTCGGCGTAGGCGGCCGCGCTCTCGGCGCAGGCGGTGGCGCTGGGGGGGGGGACGCGGCCATTGTATGGGCCTTCACGAAGTGTTTCCACGACGCCATCTTTGCAAGAAGGGGCTGCGGGAATGGGGATCAGGATTCGTGGATTTGGGGGTTGCCGGCACTAGAGCAGACGAGCCGACGAAGCTTAAGGAGGGAGACTTAAATAGACCCATATATTTCCATCGCAAAGGGTTCCTAGAAAACAACTTTGTGTGATGTTGTAGATATTTTTTATTAGTTGTGCAAGACGAATTTGGAATAAAGTGCCAACAGATGGTGTTTTAAATGAACGAGAAATTTTGTAGTACTAATACAACTGTCATGTCAAATTTTGGAAAATTTCAGGGGTCATTTGACCTTCTAAGACATTTAAGTGATTTTCTAGCCATTTAATGACCATAATTGAAATTTCAACTACATGTACATGCAACAAATAACCATAATGGTTGGAAAACTCATATTTCGTGTACTTGTGTGTGATTTAATTTCATGTGCAGTAAATTGGAAGGAATTTTCAAACATATCGGTCTAACGACTATGACACAATTAAGCATGGAATGACATGTCATTTTAATTCCAAAAAATAAAAAAAATCAGAAACACATGAAACCTTGGTTGATGTAATGTCATGCCACCAAGATGATGTGGTAAAAAATTAGCATGTTTGACCAAAGTTTGGATACACATCCCTCACAAACCGGATCAACTCACTAGAAGGCTCGTGGTTCCGAGAGGGAACAATGCATGTTTGATGACGAACGGGAGATAGCTTCCTCTTATGGCCTTCAAATTTTTTTCTACGTCTAACATGCACTACTACAACTGTAATGTGAAATTTTGGAAAATTCTAGGGGTCATTTGACCTTTTAAAGACATCTAAATGATTTTCTAGCCATTTAATGACCGTAATTCAAATTTGAACTACATCTACAGGAAACGCCTAACCAAAACGGTTTGAAAAATCATATTTATGTACTTGTGTGTGAGTTAATTCCATGTGCAGTAAACTAGAAGGAATTTTCAAAATTTGTATCATGACATGGACACATATGCATGAATACGTATGCATGGAGTGGCATGGCATTTTAATTTCAAAAAAATTCAGAAACACATGAAACCTTGGTTGATGTAATGTCATGCCACCAAGATGATGTGGTAAAGAAATTGGCATGTTTGACGAAAGTTTGGACACACACCCCTCACAAACCGGAGCAACTCACTAGAAGGTTCGTGGTTCTGAGAGGGAACAATGCATGTTTGATGACGAATGGGAGATAGCTTCCTCTTATGGCCTTCAATTTTTTTACGTCTAACGTGCACTAATACAACTATAATGTGAAATTTTGGAAACTTCTATGGGTCATTTGACCTTTTAAATACATTTAAGTGATTTTCTAACCATTTAATGACCATAATTCAAATTTGAACTGCATCTACATGCAACGCCTAACCAAAACGGTTTGAAAAATCATATATGTGTACTTGTGTGCGAGTTAATTCCATGTGCAGTAAATCAGAAAGAATTTTCAAACATGTTGGTCTCACGACATGGACACATGCATACGTATGCATGGAGTGACATGGCATTTTAATTCAAAAAAATAGAAAAATGATCAGAAACACATGAAACCTTGGTTAATGTAATATCATGCCACCAAGATGATGTGGTAAAGAAATTGGCATGTTTGACGAACGTTTGGACACACACCCCTCACAAACCAGAGCAACTCGCTAGAAGGTTCGTAGTTCTGAGAGGGAACAATGCATGTTTGATGACGCACGGGAGATAGCTTCCTCATACGGCCTTCAAATTTTTTCCTACGTTTCACATGCACTAATACAACTGTCATGTGGAAATTTGGTAAATTTCAGGGGTCATTTGACCTTTTAAAGACATTTAAGTGATTTTCTAACCATTTATTGACCGTAATTCAAAATTGAAATACATCTACATGCAACGCCTAACCATAATGGTTTGAAAAATCATATTTTTGTGTACTTGTGCGCGAGTTAATTCCATGTGCAGTAAATTAGAAGGAATTTTCAAACATATTGGTGTCAAGGCATGGGCACATGCATGGAGTGCATGCCATGGCATTTTAATTCCAAAAAATTAAAAAATCATCAGAAAAACATCAAACCTTGCTTGATTTAATGTCATCCACCAAGATGATGAGGTAAAGAAATTGTCATGTTTGATGAAAGTTTGAACACACACCCTCACAAACCGGAGCAACTCGCTAGAAGGTTCGTTGTTCTGAGAAGGAACAATGCATGTTTGATGACGAACGGGAGATAGCTTCCTCTTACGGCCTTTAAATTTTTTCTACGTCTAACATGCACTACTACAACTGTAATGCGAAATTTTGGAAAATTCTAGGGGTCATTTGACCTTTTAAAGACATTTAAGTGATTTTCTAACCATTTAATGACTGTAATTCAAATTTGAACTACATCTACATGCAACGCCTAACCAAAACGGTTTGAAAAATCATATATGTGTACTTGTGTGCGAGTTAATTCCATGTGCAATAAATTAGAAGGAATTTTCAAACATATTGGTCTCACGACATGGACACATGCATACGTATGCATGGAGTGACATGGCATTTTAATTCAAAAAATAGAAAAATGATCAGAAATACATGAAACCTTGGTTGATGTAATGTCATGCCACCAAGATGATGTGGTAAAGAAATTGGCATGTTTGATGAACGTTTGGACACACGCCCCTCACAAACCGGAGCAACTCACTAGAAGGTTCATGGTTCCGAGAGGGAACAATGCATGCTTGATGACGAACGGGAGATAGCTTCTGCTTACGGCCTTCAATTTTTTTCCTACGTTTAACGTGCAGCTGTCATGTGAAAATTTGGTAAATTTCAGGGGTCATTTGACCTTCTAAAGACATTTAAGTGATTTTCTAACCATTTAATGACAATAATTCAAATTTGAACTACATCTACATGCAACACCTAACCAAAATAGTTTGAAAAATCATAATTTTTGTGTACTTGTGTGTGAATTAATTCCATGTGCAGTAAATTATAAGGGAATTTCGAACATATTGGTGTCAAGGCATGGGAACATGCATGGAGTGCATGCCATAGCATTTTAATTCCAAAGAATTAAAAATGATCAAAAAACATGAAACCTTACTTGATTTAATGTCATGCCACCAAGCTGATGTGGTAAAAAAATTGGCATGTTTGATGAAAGTTTGGACACACACCCCTCACAAACCGGAGCAACTCACTTGAAGGTTCATGGTTCCGAGAGGGAACAATGCATGTTTGCTGACGGATGGGAGCTAGATTCCTCTTACGGCCTTCAAATTTTTTCCTATGTTTAACGTGCACTAATACAATTGTCATGTGAAAGTTTGGAAATTTTCAGGGGTCATTTGACCTGTTAAAGACATTTAAGTGATTTTCTAACCATTTAATGACCGTAATTCAAATTTGAACTACATCTACATGCAATGCCTAACCGAAACGGTTTGAAAAATCATATTTTTGTGTACTTGTGTGTGAGTAAAAAAATCATGAGACAATGTAAATATATGGTGTTCAAAAAAGAAAATGTAAAGATCTGGCAAGACAACCGCCCCCCACACGATTGGCAGTCTATCTCGCGGCTCGAGGTTTGGTAGGTGAATGGCAGGGATCATTAATCAGACACGGTTCTACATTGGAAACCGTCAGCTATTATGTTCACACACGGATTTTGCTACGGGAATCATGTGTAATTCAAACTAAAGTACTCATAAATTCCAGCGACCGGTGTTTGTACTGTCCCTGTCGATCTATATCTGGCCACCAATAAATACTACCTTGTTCATGTCGTCCCTCCTGCATTCTCATCTACATCCTCCTCTCTCTCTCTCACTCTCTCTCTCTCTCTAAAATCTCTACAATGGCGCTGCCGGTCTGCCCACACGCCACGAGGAGTCGCCGCCCCCGAGGACGCTCACTCGATTACCAGCGACGAGGACCCCTACGCGCCGCCTAACGAGGTTGCGCCGGACCCCCCAACTTTGGATTGGTTTTGGTGCCAGTATAATCTTTGTCTGTGGAAGTCGATGCCGCCGGCTAAGAAAGCCAAGCAAGTGGCATTCAAGAAGGAGATGGCGGAGGAGGAAGCCAGGTACCAGGCGGCTTGTGAAGCCCGTGATGCCACCTGGAAAAAGGAGGCCGCAGAGCTTTGGGGGCGGGCGCGTCATCATGACGATGAGGTGTATGAAGACGAGTACTTTGCGAGGAAGGTCATAGGCGCTGGGCGCCACAACACTGCATGGAGATGGGCCGATAAGCTCCAATGTGCCACCGACGAGGAGCTCCGGTGGGCGCCCAATGAAATGGGAAGATCGACCGCGCGCGTCCGCCAGCAAGAGGCAGATCGGTACGTCAAGCGCTGCGAGGCGGAGGAGTCGGAGTACTGCCTCCGCACTAGAAAGACGCCGCGCACCAGGGAGCTGCTGGCGAGGGGCTGCCGGAATACTGGCCCCAGGAGGGATTATTAGTTTTAGTATTGATCGTTTTCAATTTTATGCATTGTACCTAGTAGTTAAGTATCATCACGTATATGTGATGATGTTATATATATATATTCTATGATGATCTAATGAACAATTAATATGTATATATATTATGAATTCCATTTTCTATCTGTTTTTGTATACTAATTTGAATCTAGTTGTTATCATCCACATATATAGAATGGAAATCGTATATACACACATTGCAATAGAACATATAAGAATGGAAAACAGAGTACACACATTGAAACAAAGCAATACTATGATTGCTATGAATACATAGCTTTCCATGTCCAAACGACTTTTTAAAATAAAATGTGTCCATGAGACCATGACCAGCAATCCTTGCCTAGGGTAGCTCTTGGCTCTGCCTGAACTCGTGCAGACGTTCGTCCAAGCGGTCGACACGCTCACTGATGGTGTCCTGGACTAGGGGGTACTCACCACGTCGTCTCCCGGTCAGTTAGATTGGGCCGAGGACCCCCATGGCCGTATACTCCTGGGCCAGTTCGGAGAGCTGCCGCATACAAGTAAGATTCCACAAGACTTGGTGGTCAAGACAAGGACTCCTCCTCCACCGGTGTATTCGGCTAGGACACTTGTTATCCTAGGCCTCTGGTGCATTATATAAACCAGGGCCAGGCTAGTCAATAGATATACAAACAATCATACTCATAGGCTAGCTTCTAGGGTTTAGCCTCTATGATCTCATGGTAGATCAACTCTTGTAATACTCATATCATCAAATATCAATCAAAGCAGGACGTAGGGTTTTACCTCCATCAAGAGGGCCCAAACCTGGGTAAAACATCGTGTCCCCTGCCTCCTGTTACCATCGGCCTTAGACGCACAGTTTGGGACCCCTACCCGATATCCGCCGGTTTTGACACCGACATTGGTCCTTTTATTGAGAGTTCTGCTGTGTGATCGGTAAAAGGATCGATGGCTCGTCTGAAGTTCAACTGCGATGCCGGCATCTTTGTCGCTGGCTCGACTAGTCACCTTGGCTCGATCGAGGACGGTACTCCATCTCCGATCATCATGTCCGGACGAGGGCCTTCATCAACATCAACTCCGATCTCTATCAAGATCATGGAGGAATCAACCATGGAGCTCGGGGGCTCAACGTCAACATCGCCCTCGGGCGACCGTGCTGTTTTTCCAAACAGCAAACTTGTATCCGCTGCCACCACCTCTTAGAGCATCGCTTTGACGATCCATTTGGTGGAATTGTGCGGAACTGAGTTTACAACAACCATGCAAAATTTTGTTGAATTACGATGAAGGAATCTCCGGCAATCTACGATGTACCGGAGCCCTGTCAAATCTGGACGGGAATCTGGACGAGTTTAGGGCGTGGTCTCCAGCACCTAGCTCGGACGTCTTTGGAAGATCCAACCGTTGATCGACTGCGGAATTCCTATATCTAACACCTCTCAAAATTTCAGCTTGATCTGACCATCCAAACTCCGGGAACCTTCCGATTAGTGCATCACTTTTCGAGTCTGTTTTCTACGCGAATATGGATCCGACCCAAATTCATGTTTCTTTATGAACGTGATATGGGACAACCTTCTTAAAGGAATTTTCTTCTAGGGTATTGTGCGTTGTTTTTAAACACGTGCCCATAAAACTTTAAGCCTCCTCTGAGGTAATCTTCACTATCATGCTGGTGTCAAACCAGTCCGGCAATGCTGCTCCACGGCTACCGACTTGTGCTAGACACGTCGTCGCCTTTTGATCCGAGCTCAACTTCTTCCGATCATCATCTCGGCGAGCGAACAAGAGTTCGGAAACACCAAGGATAAATCATCACCAACATCGCCGCCCCATGGATTACACGGAGCGGGCACACAGGCATCGCCGCATGGTCACTTCATCAAACTGGCATTGACCGCATCACAAGTTACGACCTGCGTCGGCATGGCCGCACTGTTGCTTCTTCAAGCCAATGTCCATCACGCCAAACTACTTCAACACCTCAGCTGACACGGCAGCTGCAACGTCTCCTTACCAACCCGCTCCGTCTCCTCGGCTAGATCGAGGGCTTCACCATCTCTTCATCGACTTACATCGGAGACTTCGACATCACCACCCGACCAGCTTCATCACATTAGCTAGACCACGGGCTTTTCCACGACGAGCCAACCTTTGCCAGCATCTCCATGCCACCGCTTCATAACCCATCAGGCAATGGGTGTGCGGATCTAGTCCCATGTTTGGGAGTAACCTTTCATCAGATTGCTACAACAGATAAACCAGGTGCTATTAATCCTATTATTTTTTCTTGCCTGGGTTTATTTTTCCCAAGGAATTATTACTCCGGTTTGTTTCATCATCTATACACAGGTCTATCAAATGGTGGCCGTATTAATAACGGTGGCGTAGTGGTTTGATTAGTTTCCGTATACAGTTCGGCGAATGCCGCACCCGAAACTCACACCGGCCTGCGAAATCAGGCTTGGCCACACCTTCACCGTGTCACACCGACGCCCTGCATCGACAAGACTTCGACGCCAGGCCACATCTTTTTCAATAAATTATTTTTTGCGAAAAGCAACTATCCTTTTCAGACCGCACTATTTTATGTGCATAGGTGATCGACTTCGACTGCGTCATGTGGTCTCTTCGGCAAGCCGACGCCGTTGTCCCAATCGGCGTAAATCGGCTCACGTGATCACCTTGTTGGTCGTGTTGCCATACCGACGTGTTCAGTTGCGCCGGGGACTCCGACATCGCCGAGAGAGCTCTACCTTATCGAGTGTTCGGCGCACATGCCATATTTCTTTTATTATTCACTTTGCTTAAATTATTAATTATGTAGAGATTTTTTATTATCATGATCATTATTATCTCCGAATTGCACTATTTTTTGTGCACGGGTAAATGATTTCGGCTAGGCAGTGCTATTGCCTTGGAGCACCAATGTGCTAATGTGGGGGTTCTGTCATCACCTCACCGACCTACCGCATCACCTCGGCTGGACCGGGGGCTTCGTTGTCAGGACCTCCACACATGTAACACCTCATATCACTTTGCGTCCTCACGCACGGTATTCCCACGGGTGTCGCCTTACCTTTGCCCGGGACCGTTTGCGCCTTTTGGCTCACGTATATGATGATGTCGCTAGCATCCATATGATAAGGAGCCCGGGCTGACATGGCTAGTCGTAAACCCAAAGTGGCACAGACTTACAGGGACAGGCATCCATGACCCAGCATCGAACGTGTCGGTCATCAGCGAGTGAATCCAGGCTGTAGCACTGGGCTAACAGGACTCCGGTGAACCGGGCTATAGCGGGCTATCAGGACTCCGGTATTCATCGCGTGACATTTCCCCGAAGGGACAGACACAGGAACGAAGAAGGACACATGCCGCTCAGCCTAAGTGTTCCGGAGCAGTAGCAAGCTACCATGGCTCGGTGGAAACACTAGGAGACTTTTCCCGGTAAGAGAGGCTACTAAAGATAAACAACTAGATAGTCAGATCCCACACATACCAAGCATTTCAATATCATACACACAATATGCTCGATATGTGCAAATGCAACATGGCATCACAACATGACTCTATGACTCAAGTATTTATCCATTAGGCTCCGAGGAGCGAGATATTACAAACATGGGTCTCATGACACAACAATCAGAGCATACAAGTCAAAGCACAAGCGGAAGCTATCATGTCTGAGTACAGACATCTATAAATGAAAAAGGCTAAAAAGCCTGACTATCTATCAGATCCTGTCGAGGGCACAAGATCGTAGCTGAGGTATCAAGCTAAACGTCGAAGTCCACGCGGAACTACTAGCGAGACCGAAGTCTCTCTGCAAAAACATAAAATAGGCAAACGTGAGTACAAATGTACCCAGCAAGACTTACATCAGAACTAACTACATATGCATCATTATCAACAAAGGGGTGGTGGGGTTTAACTGCAGCAAGCCAGCTTTGACCCGGTGGCTATCCTGAACTACGACTGCAAGTAACTCTTTTGAGGTGGCGCACACGAGTCCACATATTCACCATATCAATACACCACTATGGACCCGCTCTCGTCTCCCTACGAGAACGCCATCCATAGCACTCACGCTTATCTTGCGTATTTTAGAGTATCCACTTTCACTTGTCTATGAACTGATATAAGCAACCCAGAAGTCCTTTTTCGCGGACACGGCTATTCGAATAGATGATGTTAACCCTGCAGGGGTGTACTTCTTCACACACGCTCTCACCACTTACCGCCGTTTACACGACATATACTCGGAAACCTTCAAGCGGAAGCCCAACGTGGGTGTCGGCCACGGCCTACCTAAACACTCAAGTCTCTAGTCCAGGTTTATCGCCTATTCGGGTTCCATCCATGAGGAGATCCGGCCGGAGTTTCGCTCACAGCCCCAAACGATGTGAACAGGGTTCCCGAGACACCAAACGGGCGCCCGGTTTACCCGGCCACGTGCCTACCGCATCACAGCCCACCCCTACGGTCAGCGCTGCGCACGGCCTCCAGCATACTACAAACACCAGAAACTACTTGCAACTCCTGGACAGAGGACAAGGGTGATCAAGAAGCCGAGAGGGTCCATTGGTTTCGGGCCCAATGCGTGGTAGTAGCTGAATCATGGATCACAAACACAGAACTCAGTTCCTGAGGACGGCTGCAATGAGACAACCCACCATGTACTCCTACATGGCCTCTCACCGATACCTTTACCAAATCGTATTCACACACTTAGCTCACACACAGTAGGACATGTTCACACTCCTCTGATTCATCCCCGATGAATCAGACCTGACTCAACTCTAAGCAGTAGCAGGCATGACAAACAAGCATGAATGAGTAGGCACAACAGGGCTCAAACAATTCCTACTCATGCTAGTGGGTTTCATCTATTTACTGTGGAATGACAGGTCATGCAGAGGATAAAGGGGTTCAGCTACCGCAGCAAGTAACAGATGAATCGTTGTTGTCCTAATGCAGTAAAAGAGAGCAGGAGCGAGAGAGTGGGATTGTATCGGAATGAACAAGGGGGTTTTGCTTGCCTGGCACTTCTGAAGATAACATTGAGTCTTCATCAGTGTCAACGATCACATCATCGGTATCACGTCTATCGAGAGGGGACAAATACCGGCAACACAGAAGGGAACACAATCAATGCAATGCACAATATGATGCATGATCATGACATGGCAAAATGAATGTGTTTTGAGCTAATGCAACTAGCAACAGATTAAATGAAGTTGGTTTGAATACAAGATTCAAATTCAAACTTCATATGTGATTATTTAAATGCCCTTTATATGATTTGTGCTAAACAGCATCTATAAGTTGTTCTAACATGCATGAAAATGGTACATATGGATTCCTTGAATTTTTCTGATAATTTTTCATATATAAATTATTTAATTTGGAGTTACGGTTGAATTTCTATGATTTTTAGAAGTTTATACAATTTTCTGGAATTTATAAATCATTTCCTAATTTATTTTAATTCCAGAAAGGAATTATTGCGTCAGCATGACCTCATGCTGACCTCAGCAGGTCAACGGGCGCCGTCCAGGTCAAACTGACCTGTGGGACCCATATGTCAGCGTCACAGTTAGTTAATAGGGGGTTATCTGCTTAATTAAAGGATTAGGGGGGGTCGGGGCCCACTGGTCAGTGTTAGTGGCCAATTAGGTTTAGTTAATTTTTAACTAAAGTTAGCAGGGCCTGGCCCCACTAGTCAGCGACCCTGGGGGGTCAAACCCCAGGTCGATCAGGTCAAACCTGCCGGCGACTAACCGCCGGCGAGGTCCGAGACGGCGGCGATGTGCGGAATCTCAGCACAGGCCACGGTTCGAGGCGCGGATGGCACCGTTGGAACCCCGAGCCTCGTCCGCGTCGTCTGGTGCTAATGGGGTCTCGGAGACGACTCAGATCGACGGCGGCGTCCGCTTCCGCGGCGGCCGGAATTCGGGCGCGAACGGTGGCGATGCTACGGCGCACTAGAGGAGAAAACGAGGAGGGCTACGTGCTCCTGGGGGTTCACCAAGCACGGCTGCGTGCTCGGTTGCAGCTCTAGGCAACCGTGGTTACGGCGGCGACATGGCCGGCGGCGAAGAGCTCTCGGCTCCAACGGTTGTCGGTGTTAGAGGAAGAAAACGAGTCAGGGGAGAGGGGGAAACGACGGAGGAGCTCACGTGGATCCCGTAGAGGTGGACGGCGGGCTCGGGGAAGGCCGAACGGTGACGAATTTGACGACGGCGATCCTCGGTGGCCGAGGAGGGGAACGGCGAGGCTAGCGGCATCCAGGGGCTCTTCTGGTCGCGCGAGACGACGAGGAGGACGAGGGAGGACCGGCGGAGCTCGGGAGCGCGTCGGAGAGGAGAGGGGGGGGCGGTGGCCGCGAGGGAGCTCGTCGGTGGCGGCGGCTCCGTTCGGTCCGGGCGAGAGAGAGGGAGCAGGGGAGAATAGGGACGAAGGGAGAGACACGGGAGAGTGAGAGAGGGTCGAGGGGTCGGGGCGTCTCCGTGGCATCGTCCAGGAGGACCGGGGAAGCAGGAGGTGGCCGGGAAGCAGGAGGTGGCCGGGGCGCGTGGCCGCGCGCGCCGGGCGCGTGCCCGTCCTCCTGGCAGAGGAGGAAGGCGACAGGGGGGAAGTGGAGATGGGCTGGGCCGTGCTGGGCCAGGTAAGTGGGCGCCAGGTAAGTTAGGTAGGTGGCCTGGTGGCCTTCTCTCTTTTTTTTATATTCTGTTCTGTTTTCTTTTATTAGTTTCTGTTTCGCCACTGTTTTGAATTTAAAAATAATTCAGACAATGCCAAAAACTCCTCTGGATATATTTATGCTGCCTAATGGACTATTCCAAAAGCACATAAAATGTTTCAGGGGTATTTGGAAATATATTCTATACAAGTTATGAATATAATTCCAAATGCAAATAAAATAATGATTTAAATTCAGTGCTCAAAATATTCCTCAAAAATGTTCATTATTTTTGGTTTGGTGCAAAACCCTTGCCAAAATATAACCAACATTATTTGAGGCCATTTTGGAAACGTTGAATGCATTTTCCAGGGTTCTTTGCCCCTTTTTTTATTTAAGTTTTTGAGGCTTCCAAAATTCCTCAGTTCAAGTTTCAAAATTTAAACATGATGCTCACATGAGGTCTGGCCTAGTGCATAACAGGACCAGGGATGTGACAACTCACCCCCACTAAACAAAAATCTCGTCCCGAGATTCAGGCGTAGGGTAAGGTGAAGGGGAAACGCAAACTAGCACAATCTTCACGATCCAGGTTGTACTTCAATTGAACATTGACTTGTTCACCATCCTTGTCTCGACGTCTTCCTCTGAGAACTCCAACTAACATAACAACGAGAGGAAAGGAAAGACCCTAAAAGAATCGTTCTTCTCGGAGGTCGAACAACTCAGGAGTAACTCTCGGGATGAGACATAGCAACATCTCTTGAGCTGAGACACGAAGCACACATCCATAGGAATGGAGTGAAGCAGATGACGGAGGTTCACTAGGTAGACAACAATTCCACACCTAAGAAGGTGGTAAACGATTGGCAACGTAGCGAGGAGTTGAATTGCCATGATACCACGACGAAGCATCCTAGAGGAGGGTGATTCGTAGATTATTACCTTAAGTGGCAAAAAGAATTACCTTTGATATAGAGATCATTGAGACTCTCTATATCAGCCTAAGGCAAATCACAGCAATCGATTGGCGGGGGTTGGTAGAATGGCATACTCGGACTTGGATGATGTGGATTACCTTGTTGAAGACAACGTAATGGATGAGTTTGCTTATCACCGGAAATGGAAGAGACCCATGGTAGAATGGCACATTGGCGGTGCAAACTGGGAACAAAAGGCAAATGCTGGGAATGATTCTGGTAACTGGGGAAGAACCCAACAATAGAGAGTGAATTTACTGTTTGAAAAGGTCATAGCATTGCCGAGGAAACTGAGAGGAATCCCAGTTAGTGCCGATGATAACACGTAGCGCTTGTACGTGCTCTCAAGAACTTGAGCATTTCCACAATCATCAAGGTTTTATCAACATCCGTGTCAAGGGTGCTGACAACACAACGTACTACCACGATGAATACTGACGGACAATGCAGATGCAAGGGGGGGATAACACTTTCTCAGATTTCACTCTTGGCGGGGCCAAGGAAATAAAATCTGGATAATCGACCGAGAGACATTTAGCACTCCGCTTCTAATGTTCTCCTTGATGTGCTAGCGTAACCCATTCATAGATATGGTTTGATATCTAGAACATCAAGTAAAAAGGTCGGACTTCGGAACACAGAAATCCATAGGGGCAACTAGGGAGTAAATCCTACGAAATCCCTATGGGGAGGTGGCCAACTTCCTCAATCAAAATATTATAATAACAGGTCTTCCGGCTGGGTGTATTGGCCACGACATCCACTTTACCGGTTATCGAGGGACCAATATTATAGTTCTTGGAGAATGTTCCAACCATCATATCTGCCTGAGATTTAGATCTGGTTGGTGTCAGGATATTCCAGACTCATCGAGTCTAGGAAGAAAAACGAAAGTTTGCAACACAAATCGACGAGATGACGTTGCGAGATTCTCGGGGAATGAACTACGATAGTAAGCTCCAAAACATGAGCTGGTTCTGCTACACACGTGTGAACACGATGTCCTAGACAAGCATGACCACGTGGTAGTCTTACAATACAACACTACCGAGTTCAGGTTGGGAACCATCATCGAGGATATCAAAGTCCTTACATAAGTCCGGATTAGCTCTTAAGAAGGAGCTTCTTTTCCTTGAACAAATCAATCAGTGGCTTGGTGTGCTCGGAACACATATGGAATGAAGGTTGCAAGTCTCCAAACCATAGAATACTTCGCACATATGCATGACTGACTTGGGATGATTCCATAGGAAGCAAAACTAACTTTCTCAAATTCACGGCGGCAACTTTCACCAAATGCACGTGTATAAGAGGAAGTCACTCCTTTCATCAAACACATACTTCATGAGCTAGCATGAACAAATGCTTTCAAAAGTTTCCAACACTAGCTTAATGTTCAACAAAATCATGGAGGAGATAAGGATGTTGTCAATGGGCTCAACAACAATTCATCTAGGTTTCCTTTTAAAAGGAATTCCATAGTTAAGTGAACACGGTGATAGCATTGGTCAGACCAAAGATGTAATGGTGTATGCTCGAGGGATCAACCACGAATAAGACAACATTACGAGCATCGTTGGTACTGATTTGATTTGACGATAGCCCACACTCAATCAAAGGATTGATAAGACAATAGATCCAGCAACTGATCACAGGGACCAATCGATGAAGATATCATCTTTCTTCAACACACACTACACAAGAATATCCCTTTGGAACGAACTAAGTCAGACAAGCTTTTATCTTCCAACTCTCCAAGTTTTGTCCATCTTAACCAACTAGCTCAGGGATATCTAACACCGATTCTTGGAGAGAAGGTGGTTCATAAGAAACCAACTTGATCACGAGCTCAACATAACGGTCAGGTGACGACCTGGTGATACTTCCGAGAAGACATTCAGAAAATCACGAACCACCGGCATGTTACTAAGCTCGAGAACAATCTCGCTTTTGAGGGCAAGACGATATGATCAAATGAGTGAGGACTTGACAAGATCCTAACTCATCAATCGAAGGGTGCACCGAAATAAGGACTAGGTAGCACGATCAGTCTTAGAAGGATGATTCAAAAACCAACATGCTAAGAATGAAATTATTATCCTTTAACTACCAAGCAACGAGGTTGCTGGGAGTATTGATTTCACACATCACAATTCATTTGTCGGTATCCCGGTTGCAATAACACAGGAACCAAGGAATGAACAATGATGGCAAGAAGTATCACTACGTCAAAATTCATGAGAGTTGGTGCAGTTCTCATGACAATTCTGACATAAAGGGGGTAATACTCCAGGGTAGAACAGAACCAAAAGCTAGATTGGCATTTGATCTGCGGAATACAACTACTTTGACCCAATCCTAGATATGGATGAGGTACTGGAGTTTGTTTCTCCTAGTCATTCAGGACAGAATGGCTTGACGGACCACAAGGGTAATAGGCATCGATAAACGAATGCATGCATACCCTTGACTATCAATTGATAGACGAAGGTCAGTAGACAACTAAAGAGGGACAACTCAAAGGAACATATAATTTTCTGAGTTGTGGATGCATAGATTAGTATGTCGAGCGAGATCAACATTTGTTCCAGATAACCCATGCAGAGAGGTAGGACTGGCAGAGTCACGATTTATGAATGGAGATCTCCTCAAGAGTACTCTAATTGTGATCTTTTGATCCAATAAACATCTGCCATAAGCGGTTCATAGTATTTGGAAGAAGGAAATGCCACGGACCTCGAGGACTAATGCAAAAGTTACTAATTTCCTAAAGGAACTAGCAAACACTATCAACATGAAGTAAGTAGAGTGAATCTCGGGTTCAGAACCCAAGGAGTAGAATACCTACTACTAAGTAGCATCACGGAATGCTTTCGAGAATAAAGGCCAGAATCATCACACTAGGACACAAATCATGGCTAGACTACTAGATGATCCCCTGAGACACCTAGGGTCATAAATATCTCCAACATAAATGTCAAGGCAATAGAATACCTCAACTCAACAATTAGTGTGGTTGAGCTGGCATAAAGGAACATCGAAACCAGAGGGAAAGGATTTTGCAAATGCATCAGACTATTTAGAAACCTGGGATGACTCGGACAGCATAACGGCTATAAATGCTCAGAAAAGATTTGAGACATACTACAAAATGGTGGCATAACCACTCAGAAGCACAATATCAAGGTTCCGAGATCAACAATTAACATACGGAAGTAGTAGGAACTGAACTGAGACTTAAATCCAACAATCTATAAGTCTACGGATTGGTAACACGTGATCCTGATAGAAAGAAGAGATAGCTTAGTTCTTAATCCCCGTAGGAAAGATAAGATGACTCAGATCGGAAGGCATGAGGTATAAGGAGTAAAAAGAGCCTTACGTTCCATCCCACAATCAATTCCCTTATATAACTAAGAATTTCTAGACTCAACTTCGACCAGTTTGGCTTGGTAATCCTACAGGCAGTCAAGCTCTGATACCAACGCTGTCAGGACCCCGACTCAATGCCACATCGATCTAGCATGTAACACCTCATATCACTTTGCGGCCTCACGCACGGTATTCCCACGGGTGTCGCCTTACCTTTGCCCGGGACCGTTTGCGCCTTTTGGCTCACGTATATGATGATGTCGCTAGCATCCATATGATAAGGAGCCCGGGCTGACATGGCTAGTCGTAAACCCAAAGTGGCACAGACTTACAGGGACAGGCATCCATAACCCAGCATCGAACGTGTCGGTCATCAGCGAGTGAATCCAGGCTGTAGCACTAGGCTAACAGGACTCCGGTGAACCGGGCTGTAGCGGGCTATCAGGACTCCGGTATTCATCGCGTGACATTTCCCCGAAGGGACAGACATAGGAACGAAGAAGGACACATGCCGGCCAGCCTAAGTGTTCCGGAGCAGTAGCAAGCTACCATGGCTTGGTGGAAACACTAGGAGACTTTTCCCGGTAAGAGAGGCTACTAAAGATAAACAACTAGATAGTCAGATCCCACACATACCAAGCATTTCAATATCATACACACAATATGCTCGATATGTGCAAATACAACATGGCATCACAACATGACTCTATGACTCAAGTATTTATCCATTAGGCTTCGAGGAGCGAGATATTACAAACATGGGTCTCATGACACAACAATCAGAGCATACAAGTCAAAGCACAAGCGGAAGCTATCATGTCTGAGTACAGACATCTATAAATGAAAAAGGCTGAAAAGCCTGACTATCTATCAGATCCTGCCGAGGGCACAAGATCGTAGCTGAGGTATCAAGCTAAACGTCGAAGTCCACGCGGAACTACTAGCGAGACCGAAGTCTCTCTGCAAAAACATAAAATAGGCAAACGTGAGTACAAATGTACCCAGCAAGACTTACATCAGAACTAACTACATATGCATCATTATCAACAAAGGGGTGGTGGGGTTTAACTGTAGCAAGCCAGCTTTGACCCGGTGGCTATCCTGAACTACGACTGCAAGTAACTCTTTTGAGGTGGCGCACACGAGTCCACATCTTCACCATATCAATACACCACTATGGACCCGCTCTCGTCTCCCTACGAGAACGCCATCCATAGCACTCACGCTTATCTTGCGTATTTTAGAGTATCCACTTTCACTTGTCTATGAACTGATATAAGCAACCCAGAAGTCCTTTTCCGCGGACACGTCTATTCGAATAGATGATGTTAACCCTGCAGGGGTGTACTTCTTCACACACGCTCTCACCACTTACCGGCGTTTACACGACATGTACTCGACAACCTTCAAGCGGAAGCCCAACGTGGGTGTCGGCCACGGCCTACCTAAACACTCAAGTCTCTAGTCCAGGTTTATCGCCTATTCGGGTTCCATCCATGAGGAGATCCGGCCGGAGTTTCGCTCACAGCCCCAAACGATGTGAACAGGGTTCCCGAGACACCAAACGGGCGCCCGGTTTACCCGGCCACGTGCCTACCGCATCACAGCCCACCCCTACGGTCAGCGCTGCGCACGGCCTCCAGCATACTACAAACACCAGAAACTACTTGCAACTCCTGGACAGAGGACAAGGGTGATCAAGAAGCCGAGAGGGTCCATTGGTTTCGGGCCCAATGCGTGGTAGTAGCTGAATCATGGATCACAAACACAGAACTCAGTTCCTAAGGACGGCTGCAATGAGACAACCCTCCATGTACTCCTACATGGCCTCTCACCGCTACCTTTACCAAATCGTATTCACACACTTAGCTCACACACAGTAGGACATGTTCACACACCTCTGATTCATCCCCGATGAATCAGACCTGACTCAACTCTAAGCAGTAGCAGGCATGACAAACAAGCATGAATGAGTAGGCACAACAGGGCTCAAACAATTCCTACTCATGCTAGTGGGTTTCATCTATTTACTGTGGAATGACAGGTCATGCAGAGGATAAAGGGGTTCAGCTACCGCAGCAAGTAACAGATGAATCGTTGTTGTCCTAATGCAGTAAAAGAGAGCAGGAGCGAGAGAGTGGGATTGTATCGGAATGAACAAGGGGGTTTTGCTTGCCTGGCACTTCTGAAGATAACATTGAGTCTTCATCAGTGTCAACGATCACATCATCGGTATCACGTCTATCGAGAGGGGACAAATACCGGCAACACAGAAGGGAACACAATCAATGCAATGCACAATATGATGCATGATCATGACATGGCAAAATGAATGTGTTTTGAGCTAATGCAACTAGCAACAGATTAAATGAAGTTGGTTTGAATACAAGATTCAAATTCAAACTCCATATGTGATTATTTAAATGCCCTTTATATGATTTGTGCTAAACAGCATCTATAAGTGGTTCTAACATGCATGAAAATGGTACAGATGGATTCCTTGAATTTTTCTGATAATTTTTCATATATAAATTATTTAATTTGGAGTTACGGTTGAATTTCTATGATTTTTAGAAGTTTATACAATTTTCTGGAATTTATAAATCATTTCCTAATTTATTTTAATTCCAGAAAGGAATTATTGCGTCAGCATGACCTCATGCTGACCTCAGCAGGTCAACGGGCGCCGTCCAGGTCAAACTGACCTGTGGGACCCATATGTCAGCGTCATAGTTAGTTAACACGGGGTTATCTGCTTAATTAAAGGATTGGGGGGGTCGGGGCCCACTGGTCAGTGTTAGTGGCTAATTAGGTTTAGTTAATTTTTAACTAAAGTTAGCAGGGCCTGGCCCCACTAGTCAGCGACCCTGGGGGGTCAAACCCCAGGTCGATCAGGTCAAACCTGCCGGCGACTAACCGCCGGCGAGGTCCGAGACGGCGGCGATGCGCGGAATCGCAGCACAGGCCACGGTTCGAGGCGCGGATGGCACCGTTGGAACCCCGAGCCTCGTCCGCGTCGTCTGGTGCTAATGGGTTCGCCGGAGACGACTCAGATCGACGGCGGCGTCCGCTTCCGCGGCGGCCGGAGTTCGGGCGCGAACGGTGGCGATGCTACGGCGCACTAGAGGAGAAAACGAGGAGGGCTACGTGCTCCTGGGGGTTCACCGAGCACGGCTGCATGCTCGGTTGCAGCTCTAGGCAACCGTGGCTACGGCGGCGACATGGCCGGCGGCGAAGAGCTCTCGGCTCCAACAGTTGTCGGTGTTAGAGGAAGAAAACGAGTCAGGGGAGAGGGGGAAACGACGGAGGAGCTCACGTGGATCCCGTAGAGGTGGACGGCGGGCTCGGGGAAGGCCGAACGGCGACGAATTTGACGACAGCGATCCTCGGTGGCCGAGGAGGGGAACGGCGAGGCTAGCGGCATCCAGGGGCTCTTCTGGTCGCGCGAGACGACGAGGAGGACGAGGGAGGACCGACGGAGCTCGG
>NC_041382.1:541841662-541850400 GCF_002162155.2 Triticum dicoccoides
GCGAGGGATCTCGTCGGTGGCGGCGGCTCCGTTCGGTCCGGGTGAGAGAGAGGGAGCAGGGGAGAATAGGGACGGAGAGACACGGGAGAGTGAGAGAGGGTCGAGGGGTCGGGGCGTCTCCGTGGCATCGTCTAGGAGGACCGGGGAAGCAGGAGGTGGCCGGGAAGCAGGAGGTGGCCGGGGCGCGTGGCCACGCACGCCGGGCGCGTGCCCGTCCTCCTGGCAGAGGAGGAAGGCGACAGGGGGGAAGTGGAGATGGGCTGGGCCGTGCTGGGCCAGGTAAGTGGGCGCCAGGTAAGTTAGGTAGGTGGCCTGGTGGCCTTCTCTCTTTTTTTTATATTCTGTTCTGTTTTCTTTTATTAGTTTCTGTTTTTCAACTGTTTCGAATTTAAAAATAATTCAAACAATGCCAAAAACTCGTCTGGATATATTTATGCTGCTTAATGGACTTTTCCAAAAGCACATAAAATGTTTCAGGGGTATTTGGAAATATATTCTATACAAGTTATGAATATAATTCCAAATGCAAATAAAATAATGATTTAAATTCAGTGCTCAAAATATTCCTCAAAAATGTTCATTATTTTTGGTTTGGTGCAAAACCCTTGCCAAAATATAACCAACATTATTTGAGGCCATTTTGGAAACGTTGAATGCATTTTCCAGGGTTCTTTGCCCCTTTTTTTATTTAAGTTTTTGAGGCTTCCAAAATTCCTCAGTTCAAGTTTCAAAATTTAAACATGATGCTCACATGAGGTCTGGCCTAGTGCATAACAGGACCAGGGATGTGACATTCGCCATCACTTCATTAACACACACTGGGGGCTTCGGCGTCACACTGCCGGCCTGCTCTGTCGCCGCGGTCGGACTAGGGTTTTCACCTCCCCCATCGACTATGCTGTGTCACCACTTCATCAAGCTGAGTTCTTTACTCGGACATCTCGGGACCGGCTTGGGGGCCGGGATCTCGTCCCGCCACAATCTCGGCCTGTGTCATCAACATCGAGCACATTAACCAGCTAAGTCGCTTTCATGCTAAAAAACTTTCAGTTTTAAATTTTGTTCGGTTCGACCAAGCATTATACTTTTCGGTACAAAGTTGTTTGGGACAAAGTTCCTTGTCATAACTTTGTTTGTGACTCGCATGTTCAAATACCCCGTTTATTTGGGGGCTCCCTTGATGGAGCTTTTCCTCGTGCATATGATTATACTTGTACGGCTTCGTTCCTTGTTCGTGTATTACGCCACAATGTGCACCATATTGACCTAAGCGATTTGCAAGCTGGGTTGCCTCGCTCCTGTGTTTACCCCTACATTCCCGATTGTTCGGCTAGGGAGTAAAGGGAGCACCTCTGCGATTGTCACGACCGGGTCATCCGAGCTCTGACCTCAGACTGGGTGAAGCCGAAAGCTAGCGCTCTTATTCTTTTCAATCATGGTCGGCACACAACGGAACTCATGAGTATAAAAATCTATTGCACAAGTCTCATAGTAATAATGAGCACCAAAGAAAGGTATCGGTGGGGGTACTATTTTCTTCGAAGATGCTTCTTACACTTCGTTAGTAATATAGCATAAGTTCCCTGAGCGCGCTTTGTCTGTTACAGCCTTATGGCCTGATTGCCTGGTCATCAGAAACACCATTGATACTCTCGACATGCGGAGTACATGACACTTTTCGGCCCTTGTCCGAAGAGGGAGAAGCCGACGGTCGGTTAAGACGCATTTAAAGTTTGGGTGAACACATATATGATATAAGTACTTCGGTACATACAATCATTATATATAAAATTCTTTTACCCAAGTCACTTGGGGGCTCTTAAAATTTATATATGACCTGTAAATGTGTTTTATTCTTGGTCGTTGTCAAAACACGACAGAAGCACAAATTTTATTATCTTTTCTCTCTTCCAATTTTCGGATTGGCACCAAACACTTGATCTTGTTCGGACGTCATGTTTTTACTGACGTTTTTTGGTTTTCCAAGCTTTTGGCACTTTTAAACTATTTGTGTGTTTTCAGCACAAGTCTCGCAGTGCAACGCCGGACACCTTTAGAGATTCGGCAAAAACATTCTCGGATATTGCTATATACGCATCAGTTTCGAATTGTGTCTTTAGTCAATAGTTGGGTTGCCCGGCTCCTGCGCTTGCCTCCTACGTTCCACTTTGTTCGGCTAGCTGTGCAAAGGGAGAACCACTGCGATTGTGCTTCCAGCTCACATGGTTAAGCACCTCAGTGGAGAAAACCAAAAAAATGACTGTCACAAATAAGCGTAAACTGGTCGGTGATCCGATGACTGTGTTAAATGATGGGCCATTCATAACATTGGCCGAAGTGTTTACGGCTTGACCTCGACTGCCGCCGAACACTACCGGGGGCTAGTAACTGGCCTCCCAAACTAAATCCTCAATATTTTGCTCTTACATTAGAGCTGAGGTTTCATGATCATGCTTAGCATGACAACCCAAAGAAAGGAACTGATAGCGGGACTATTTTCTTTGGAAGACATTTCTTATGTTAAATAGTAATATAACATATCTCTCTGCGTACCTTTGTTTATAAAACCGTATGGCCAGATTGCCTTGTTTGTCATAAATCTTTGCCCTCATAAAGGCTATATAAAGTAGGACAAACACTCCTCGGCTACTGGCCGAGGAGGTGGAAGCCGATGGTCGGTCAACAAAGTTTTGTACAATGCGGATCCGAGCATTAATGACATAAAGTACTTGGATACATAGAGTCATTACACATAATTTGTGATTTTACTATAGATATAGATCCTTAATTCGGCCACCCGTGCCCGCATTAAGGCTCGGGGGCTACCGGGCTTCGGGCTTATTATTTACAAATATTAAAGGGGCACATCGATCCCCTGATCTGGTGTTGTCACACGACCAGTGTCTCGGGGGGCTACTGCATTGCTTGTCCAATGCAGAAAATTTTAAGTGCAATATAGTTTCCGAGGAGATTTTGATCCTCAGGTTGGTCGGCCGCACCAAACCTGAGTCTTGAGGACTGAGCACGCCGCTTTTTGTGTCCTGAAGTATTTTGCCGAGCTAGGACTTGATCCTCAGGCCGATTTTGCAAATCAACCTGAGTCTCAGCGGCTACTGGGATCAGCGGTCTTATGTCATCCTTCAGGTGCATCTCGGGTTTTAGACCGATACACACCTTGAGGGCTATTGGCTATATATCTCGGCAGAGAATAAATTGCACCAATAAAAAATATTGAAAAAAAATCGGCCCGCAGTCGGGGTGGTGCACCACCTTGGAAGCAGTCCGGCATAAAGCTCGGGCGCTAGTGGCTGGCTCCATAGAGGGCATTTCCGGTATTAAGCTCAGCTAAACTCCTTCAACTTTTTTGAACCAGGGTGATTTATGACACCTTGGATATAGTCCGGCGTTGGAGCTCGGATAACAGTCCGGCATTGGAGCTTGGACATAGTCCGGCGTTGGAGCTCGGATACATTGCAGCGTTGGAGCTCGGAAGCGGTCCGACGTTGGTGCTCGTCTGCAAAAGATACCACGAATATAGTCCGTCGTTGGAGCTCGGACGCAAGAGGACGCTGCCGCCCGAGAACAACTTCAAACCCAAGGTGTGGCATAAAAATAACAAGGCATTGATAAAGGCCGGAAACTTAAAGGGGCTCCTCGGATACCCAACGTATAAACTCTTCGGATGCACGTTGGTGATCCTCAAGATCGAAGAAGATTTGTTGAACCAGTTTTCAAGACCGACGACCGAAGAAGAAGAACAATTTAGAAGAATCGAGGAGTGTCCCCAACTTGAAGACCGGTTCAGGGGGCTACTGACGGTGTCCTGGACTAGGGGGTACTCACCACATCATCTCCTGGTCAGTTAGATTGGGCTGAGGACCCCCATGGCCATATACTCGTGGGCCAGTTCGGACAGCTGCCGCATACAAGGAAGATTCCACAAGACTTGGTGGTCAAGACAAGGACTCATCGCCCACCGGTGTATTCGGCTAGGACTCTTGTTATCCTAGGCCTCTGGTGCATTATATAAACCAGGGCCAGGCTAGTCAATAGATATACAAACAATCATAATCATAGGCTAGCTTCTAGGGTTTAGCCTCTATGATCTCGTGGTAGATCAACTCTTGTAATACTCATATCATCAAATATCAATCAAAGCAGGACGTAGGGTTTTACCTCCATCAAGAGGGCCCGAACCTGGGTAAAACATCGTGTCCCCTGCCTCCTGTTACCATCAGCCTTAGATGCACAGTTCGGGACCCCCTACCCAAGATCCGTCGGTTTTGACACCGACACCCACGGTACATTTGGAGCGCGATCTCGAGCTCCAAGTTGGCTTTTTCATCGGAGATCACCAACTCGAGGATGTGATGGCCATGTTCCTCTACTGTGCCTAGGTGGACACCTGGGCCAAGGAGGCGGTCGATCCTACAGACCAGCGCGTTGGCATCCAGCGGGCCGCAGACAAGGCGAACGGCGACACCCATGCGAATGGCGCGGCGGGCGTCCGGTGCAAGTACGCCGCGGCCAGCCTCTGGTGCAAGTATGGCGCTGAGGGTCTCTACCCACTCCTGGCGAGGAATGGGCGTACTAAAGGGACGTGTACCCAGCTACGACACCGTGTCGACAGCAGGCAAGCACCGCTTGATCCGCTCTTGCTGTGCGGCACACCGCGCCTCTCATGTTGCGGCGCTCCAATGGTCTCGCCGTGCAGCGAGCCGTAGCCTATCAGCATGGAAACACCTAGCTTGCTCTACGGCTCGCCATCGATCATGTTGTGTGGTGAGCTGCAGCCTGTCGGTGCTGACATGCCTATCTTGATTCGCAGCGCTCAAGCGCCATGCGCCAAAGGTCTGCTCAACCCTGGCAATGATGCTCATCACGGCGTCGTCCATCGCGTTGCTGGGGAGCGCCTCGGCCTCGACGGGCCATGGCGCCTGCTCGTTTTCCTCGTTGACGAGGTTGATGGCTGAGGCGGCGCTTTGGCGGGTTGGCATGCTTGGAAAAGGTGGATGTGCTACAGGTTGTGCTTTGTCACCTTCGTGTGTCGCGCGCCCCCTATGCGCAATATAGCAGGGTGGCGGGAAACAGGTGAGGAAATGGCGGGAAACGATGACATGTTCATAAAACGCCATCAACTAATGGAAACTTAGCATCCAGCTAGCACAAGAAGTAGATGATGATCAGATGAACACGGACCACACTAGGGGACCCGTCAGTGATGAATTCATCAATCCCAAACGGTTGAATACTAGCAAGCGTTTGCCCACAACACACACAGCCTATTCCATGACAAATAGGTCGGATGGATCAACTGTATGCCGTGTATCGCACATTGTCAAAAAGTAATGCAGTAGACCTTCTTTAACGTGTGTTAAAAAATAAAAACAAGGACCTAGAGGTTAAATTAGCTGAGGGAATGGGGCATTTCGGACATTTGACCAAAATGACCCATCCCATCACCTAATTTAGCATCGTCACAACTTCCCATCCAGTCACCCATCCGATGGCTGCTCTAGCATGAGCACACTTAACTTGATAAATTTCTTACTTGAGCTACTGGTGGAACAACTAGTCCTTGCTGATAGGAATGCCTCTTCACATCCTTGCTGATAGGAATGAGATCCACAATGGCCAATAGATGTTGTGTAGACAGAGCATATCACATACGTCTTATTAGAAGCAATCGTCTGCGTTATTATCGGTCTTCGCACACATTTCTGATTACAGACCTGTTTGCCGCGTATCACACACATCTTTTTATATTGAACCGTTTCTGTTCTCTTGCCTAACCACAAACAGTTCATCCGAGTGAACTGTATGTTGTACATCGCATACACCTTGATCGAGCTGACCGTTTCTTTTGAGTTGCCTAATCACACACAGTTCATCCCAGTGAACCGTATGATGTGTCCTCTGACCGTTTCTTTTGGGCTGATCGGGCTGACCGTTTCTTTTGGTGCTAAAGAGGCAAGCGCAAGTGCGGAGTCCCGAGGCATCAAGCAAAGGTTTCCATATTGGTGCAATAAGACCAAGACCAGCAGGACGGCAGGACGGAGGTCACCGTGGAGCCCAGGACGGCGTCATCACCAGAGCCTTTGGCAGGCGAAGACGATCTTTTGTTAGGATAGCTTGTACTAGCTGTCCCCCATCAAATTGGCCGTTGTGGGATCCCTTCCCACCTGATATTTGGGGAGAGGACCCGGGCCACTATAAATAGGACTAGCCACCACCTTAGAAGGGGGGACGATCCTCTACCACATCAACTGACAAAGCACAAGAGCACCTCTCCTTAGGAGGCTGTTCTTCCCTTGTAACTGTTCATCCTCAGCCCAAGAGGCAATCCACCACACCACACTGGAGAAGGGTATTACTCCACATCGGTGGCCCGAACCAGTATAAATCTTATGTCCCTTTGCTTTGCGAGTTCGGCGCGCTAAGCCTTGAGATTGCGGTGAGGGTGTGAGCTAGAGGGAGGAGAGATCTTCGTGCGCACCCCAGTGTTTGAGCCTCAAGGGTTTTGCCAGAACCCGAAATCCGACATTTGTCATGCCTGGTAGGGGTGCGCCGAAGCTCTGCCTCTCCGCTTGCTTCGTCAAACTTCATGGAGGACGCCACCACTCCGGTTAGGCCGGCGTGCGCCTGTGGATGCGCCGCGGGCGTCCGGGCCTTCACCCACACCTTGCGGCAGGTGCAGTGGCCACACAAGTTCAAGCCAGAGATGCCACCCCGCTATGATGGCGCGGCAGATCCGGCGGCCTTCCTGCGGGCGTATGAGAAGGCCGTGCTCGAAGCCGGAGGCGACGACCAGGTCATGGACGACTTGTTCCCCTGGCCCTGGTCGGCGCGCCACACATCTGGCTACTCAACTTGCCAGGATCTTCAGTGACCTCTTGGAAGGAGCTGTGCGGTCTCTTCATCGCGTGCTTCGCGGCACCGGCGCCCCTCGTCGCGGCACTCCTCGGCGGCTCGCAGGCACCACCCTCAGACTGTCACACCAAGCCGTTCTTTCGCCAGATTGGCACCGCCTCCGCCTGCCAAGGAGCTCCCCTAGGTTGGGCGGCGCCCAAGGCCGACCTTACCTTCGACACGGGGGATCACCCCGCCACCACCGTCGGCTCGGGCGTGCTCCCAATGCTGTGCACGCCCACCATCTATAGTGTAGCTGTCACCAAGACCCTCATCCACGGCAGCGCCGGTCTCAATGTGCTCTCTGTGGAGGCTTTCAGCCTTCTCCATGTACCACTCCAACGGCTCCGACCCAGCAAGCCCTTCTCCGGGGTCGGCGGCGCCTCCACCAACCCCTTGGGGCAGATCCGCCTCCCTGTGACCTTCGGCACCCGCGACAACTACCGCACCGAGCTGATCGACTTTGACATCGCCCGCATCAGCCTCCCGTACAATGCCATCCTCGGATACCCGGCTCTGGCTCAGTTCGTGGAGGCAACCCATCTGGCCTACAATCTCATGAAGATGCCTGCTACCTCTTGAGCACTGCGTTGGTTTTCCCTTGATGAGGAAAGGGTGATGCAGCAAAGTAGCGTAAGTATTTCCCTCAGTTTTTGAGAACCAAGGTATCAATCCAGTAGGAGGCCACGCACGAGTCCCTCGCACCTACAAAAACAAATAAAATCCTCGCAACCAACGCAATAAGGGGGTTGTCAATCCCTTCACGGTCACTTATGAAAGTGAGATCTGATAGATATGATAAGATAATATTTTTGGTATTTTTATGATAAAGATGCAAAGTAAATAAAGCAAAATAAAAATGGAAAAGGAAATAGCTTGTTGATGAAAGATTAATATGATGGAAAATAGACCCGAGGATCATAGGTTACCCTAGTGGCTTCTCTCGAGAGCATAATTATTACGGTGGGTAAACAAATTATTGTTGAGCAATTGACAGAATTGAGCATAGTTATGAGAATATCTAGGTATGATCATGTATATAGACATCACGTCCGGGACAAGTAGCCCGACTCCTGCCTGCATCTACTACTATTACTCCACACATCGACCGCTATCCAACATGCATCTAGAGTATTAAGTTCAAAAGAACAGAGTCAAGCTTTAAGCAAGATGACATGATGTAGAGGGATAAACTCATGCAATATGATATAAACCCCATCTTGTTACCCTCGATGACAACAATACAATACGTGCCTTGCTGCCCCTACTGTCACTGGGAAAGGACACCGCAAGATTGGACCCAAAGCTAAGCACTTCTCCCATTGCAAGAAAGATCAATCTAGTAGGCCAAACCAAACTGATAATTCGAAGAGACTTGCAAAGATTACCAATAATACATAAAAGAATTAAGAGAAGATTCAAATATTTTTCATAGATAAACTTGATCATAAGCCCTCAATTCATCGGTCTGAACAAACACACCGCAAAATAAGATTACATTGAATAGATCTCTACAAGAGAGGGGGAGAACTTTGTATTGAGATCCAAAAAGAGAGAAGAAGCCATCTAGCTAATAACTATGGACCCGAAGGTCTGAAGTAAACTACTCACACTTCATCGGAGAGGCTATGGTGTTGATGTAGAAGCCCTCCATGATCGATGCCCCCTCCGGTGGAGCTCCAGAAAAGGCCCCAAGATGGGATCTCACGGGTACAGAAAGTTACGGCGGTGGAATTAGGGTTTTGGCTCCGTATCTGGTAGTTTGGGGGTACGTAGGTATATATAGGAGGAATAAGTATGTTGGTAGAGCAACGTGGGCCCCACGAGGG
>NC_041382.1:541850576-541851977 GCF_002162155.2 Triticum dicoccoides
CCTCCTATTTGCTTTGTTGATGTAGGGTCCAAGTCCTCTGGATCATGTTCGTTCCGAAAATCACGTTCCCGAAGGTTTCATTCCGTTTGGACGCCGTTTGATATTCTTTTTCTGCGAAACTGTGAAATAGGCAAAAAAACAGCAATTCTAGGCTGGGCCTCCGCTTAATAGGTTAGTCCCAAAAATAATATAAAAATGTATAATAAAGCCCAATAATGTCCAAAATAGGATATAATATAGCATGGAACAATAAAAAATTATAGATACGTTGGAGACGTATCAAGCATCCCCAAGCTTAATTCCTTCTCGTCCTCGAGTAGGTAAATGATAAAAACAGAATTTTTGATGTGGAATGCTACTTGGAATAATTTCAATGTAATTCTCTTAATTGTGGTATGAATATTCAGATCTGAAAGATTCAAGACAAAAGTTCAATATTGACATAGAAATAATAATACTTGAAGCATACTAACTAAGCAATTATGTCTCTTCAAAATAACATGGCCAAAGAAAGTTATCCCTACAAAATCATATAGTCTGGCTATGCTCCATCTTCACCGCATAAAGTATTTAAATCATGCACAACCCCAATGACAAGCCAAGCAATTGTTTCATACTTTTGGTGTTCCCAAACTTTTTCATACATGAGCGTGAGCCATGGACATAGCACTATATGTGGAATAGAATGGTGGTTGTGGAGAAGACAAAAAGGGAGAAGATAGTCTCACATCAACTAGGCGTATCAACGGGCTATGGAGATGCCCATTAATAGATATCAATGTGAGTGAGTAGGGATTGCCATGCAACGGATGCACTAGAGATATAAGTGTATGAAAGCTCAACAAAAAGAACTAAGTGGGTGTGCATCCAACTCGCACTACAAAAAAAGACACATCCATGACATTTTGGGCCGAACGAAATTTTTTTCTGTCATACATACAACACTTCTATGATGATAATTGTGACAAAACCCGGTATCATCATAGATGTGGTGGGCTCCTACTTCTATGACAAAAAATCATGACAGAAAATGGGCTTTTCGTCCTGGGCGGGCCGGAGACGCAGCTGCATGACATTCTTTGGGCCGTCCATGACGGAAAAAACCGTGGTAGAAGTGAGGGGGAGGAAAGTTTCGGGGAGTTCCCGGTTACGGTGGGAGGTTGGCAGCCGAGCGATGCGTGTTTCTCTCATACACGTACGCGCGTGTGTGCGAGGCGTCGGCTCTAACTGAACCAGAGCGAGGCGTTGGGCTCTAACTGAACCCGAGCGATTGTAGTGCAGGCTACGCGTTACTGAACCCGAGCGATCGATCGACGGCTGTTAACTGAACCCGATCGAGTGATTCCTTCGCTACTGCTGCTAACTAAAGCCGATCGATGCTGCCTCTGGGATGAACAGTGA
>NC_041382.1:541852134-541939737 GCF_002162155.2 Triticum dicoccoides
GATGAACAGTGAGCGATGGCGTTGCCTCTGGATGAACAGGACCCCGTGGTGTGGTGGAGGGCTGGATGAATAGTAGACAGTGGAGGGGTGCCTATGGAGGGGTGGTTGAACAGGACCCCGTGGTGTGGAGGGCTGGATGAACAATAGACGGTGAAGGGGTGCCCATGGAGGGGTGGATGAACAGTAGCCGGTGGAGTAGCGCGCAGTAGAGGCTGGATGAATAGGAGCCCGTGGAGGCTGGAGGAGGTCGACGGTAGCCCGTGGAGGTTGGAGGAGGTCGACGGTGGAGATGAACAGTATCCCGTGGAGTCCCGTTTTGCGGTACGCCACACCCCTCCCGATGAACAGGACCCCCGTTTCGACTGTAGCGCTCCAACACAAGTCCATTTCGTCCGTTTTGCGGTACGCCACACCCCTCCCGATCAACAGGACCCCCGTTTTGACCGTAGGAGGTCTGTTTCCTTCGTTTTGCGGTATGCCAGACCCCTCCCGGTCAACAGGACCCTGTTCCGAACGTAGGAGGTCCGTTTCCTCTGTTGTGCGGTAAGCCAGGCCTCGTTTCCATCGCCTGTTCCATCCAATCCCTCCCGACGAACATGACCACGCATTCCGTTTCGACCCAGCCGGTTGGGTCCCACGCATTCCGTTGCCTCCCGATGAACACAACGCATTCCGTTGCCTCCCCATGAACACGACGGATTCCGTTGCCTCCCCATGAACACGACGACCACGCTGTTTCTCTGTTCCGACCCAGCCATGTACACGAGCCCTGGCCGTACGTATGCGCGAGTAGGCGTTTGAGACCCCGCCCGTATGTACACATACGTGGCCGTATTTTCTTTCTTGCACCCTGGCCGCTGTACGTACGTGTACATGCTATGTGCGCGCCTCTACTACGACACGTACGCGCCTCTAGTAGGACACGTGCACGCCTCTACATCCACAAGTATATATGTACGTACACGTTCGCGACCAGAATGACAACGCTACATACGCTTCGACCAGGTGGGTCCCGACTGTTAGGCACTTCCTTGCTTGTGAAGATGTAGCTGGTGGGTCCCAGCAGTCAAGGGGGCGAATCATTTATTTTGCCCAGACGCACTTCCTTGTGTCCGAAGATGTAGCTGGTGGGTCCCAGCAGTCAGGGGCAAACGTTTTTTTTGTGAAATACCGTGGCCCGTCCGGTGGGTCCCCACTGTCAGGCGGAGGAATAATTATTTTGCACATAATAAGGAGGCACTTCCTTGCTGCGGCCGTGGACCCAGCTTTCAGCCTCTCCACGTACAGTCCACGTCCGATGGAAGCCGTTCCTTGACCTCGTTGACCACGCCGCGCCGAGAGCACCAGGGCGGTGGACGACGGTGATGCCTAGGAAGGAGACGATGAGGAGCCAGGGAAGATGCGACAGTGGATGCCCACGCGTAGAGGAATACGAGGGTTCACTGGTTCATTGCGGTATGAGGCTACCATCGCCGCATAATAACAGGGGGTGTGGGTGAGTAGAGGGATGGCCTGGCCAGCGGTGGGAGTAGTAGGGGGCGGTGAGGCCTCCGCCGTGTCGCAGCCGGCCACGGGAGGCAGGAGCACGAGGCACGACCGGTGCTAGTTTGGGTGGCTAGAGCAAGAAGACCCGAGGTTGAAGAAGCACTACGGCCGTTGGATGAACATCGTATGGTCACTGGAGCTAGAATCGTGCATATTGACTAAGTTGACAAAGCTCTCCGTCCCCGTCAAGTTAGTAGGCCCACAAGTCAGCCTGCCACTATACCGGGTCCCAGCTAACAGGGGGGTATTCATTTTTTTGTGCGTAATAAGGAGGCACTTCCTTGCGTGCGAAGATATAGCTGGTGGGTCCGAGTTGTCAGCGGCAGTAACATTTTTTCGCGAAATACAGAGGCCCTTTCGGTGGGTCCCTGATGTCAGGTGGAGAAATCATTATTTTGTGCATAATAAGGAGGCATTTCCTTGCGTGCGGCCGTGGACCCAGCTGTTGGCCTCTCCACGTACAGTCCACTTCAGATGCATGTCGGTCGTTGACCACGTTGACCAGGCCGCGCCGAGAGCACCAGGGCGGTGGACGACGGCGAGGCCTAGGAAGGGAACGACACGGAGGCAGGGAAGACTCGGCAGTTGTTTCCCACGCGGAGAGGAGTACGACTGTACGAGGGTTGCCTGGTTCGTCTGCCGTTGCCGAAGAATAACAGCAGGTGTGGGTGAGTAGAGGGATGGCTAGGCCAGCGATGGGAGTACGGTGGGGCGGTGAGGCCTGCGCGGCAGCATAGCCGGCCGCGGGGAGGAGGGAGCAGACAGTCCAGCCAACGCTTGTTTATGAGGCTGGAGCAGGAAGAGCAGAGATTGAAGAAGCACGACGGCCGTTTGATGGACATCCAACAGTCACTGGTTGTGCGTCAACCTTTTTTAGAAAGCCTCAAATCTGTGGAAAATAGCATACATCCCATCTACCATTATTTCTAATAATTTACAACCCATTTGCTAATTCTTAAGGGTTTTTTGGAGCCCATATTCTTTTTGTTAGCATTACAGCCCATATTGTGGCCACGGTTAAAAAATTGTACGAAATTTTGCATATTTCGGTGCGGTCCGAACTGCTTTTAATCCCGAAATTTTGACTCACATTCAAACTGATTTTAAAAATAAATGTATATCAATATAAAATCCAACAAATTCTCCACGCATAAAAATTAATGTAATTTAAAATCTCGAAATGAAAAAAAGATATTTGAACCTAATTGCCAGTTTGATGTGTTTTAAAAGTGTACAACCCATTTCTCATTACTGATAGGCCATTTTCTCGGCCAGTCGAATGAAGCTCTCCTCATCTTGAAAGATTTGCAGCCCAATAGGCCTGACAAAGCAACTTACTTGGCAAATCACAAAAAACTGGGCTGTGGCCGTGGACCCAGCTGTCAGCCTCTCCACGTACAGTACTCTTCCGATGGAAGTCGATCGTTGACCACATTGACCACGCCGCGCCGAGAGCACCAAGGCGGTGGATGATGGAGAGGCCTAGGAAGGGGACGACGTGGAGCCAGGGAAGACGTGGCAGTGGATGCCCACACGGAGAGGAGTATGAGGGTTCACTGGTTCGGCTGCGGCGTGAGGCTGCCATCGCCGCAGAATAACAGGGGTGTGGGTGAGTAGAGGGATACCATGGGCCAATGGTGGGAGTAGTAGGGGGCGGTGAGGCCTCCGCGGCATCACAGCCGGCCACGAGAGGCAGGAGCATACGGCACGACCGACGCTGCTTTGGGCGGCTGGAGCAAGAAGACGAGAGATTGAAGAAGAATGTCGGCCATTGGATGTAAATCCAACGCCTTCTTAGGCTTTGACCTACTGGACCACATGTCAGCCAGTCCCTTTGTTTTTTTAGTCCATTTGGTGGGCTGGGTGAAACAATGATGTAGCATCTATGCAGCCCATTTAAATCCCATTTGCATTTTTCTCGAAATCTGCGGACTTGCTGGGCTAGGTGAAAATATCATGTTGGGCTAGACGGAGAAATATTATAAAAACATAAACACATGATTGCTTGTCTGTAAAATCTTTGCAAGCTTATGTACGCAATCACTAGGAGTTAACTTGCCAAGTTATATATAAACAATTATTATTATTATTTTGTAAGAACTTTCAACTTACGAAATAAAATATCATTTTAATTCGATGAGTTAATAGTATGTGGGGTATTATTATTTTTTAGGCTAGACGTGGGACAGTTGAGTTGGTTCTAGGGAAAGTACTAGGAGAAAACTCAGTTTACATCGAAAAAGAAAGTGGGAGAAAATTCAGAGACCTGCTGGGTCCACCCGAGGAGGGGAATATGTTGGGAGGAAGGAGATTCAAAGCACGACAGCCGAGTGAACTAGTTTTTTTATGGACAAGTGAACTACTTTACATACATAAGCAAATAGCCACTAAAAAGCAATCAGGTTAATGGGTTCTTAAAAGAAATATTTCGGACAAAACAGATAATTACGACACATAGGCTAATGCATGAAACACTCAGATGATAAAGGTGCTTATAAACAGATAAAGTACAACATCTAGACCTTCCTGGCATGCTTGATCATGATGTTGCGGCTGTCCGTGTACTCATCGGTTACGGGAAGCAAACACGCCCTCATGTCCAAGATCCACCCGTACATGTCGTAGCATGCGTATGCGTCCTTGGCCGCATAGGTTATGTAGGCTAGATTCAAAGGTACCTCCCACGTGTTCAGGTCGTCTTCTTTCATGTTGGCGTATCAGGGGTCGATGATGGTCTCAGTGAGGTCAACCACGGAGTCCTTCTCCTGCCCGTTGCTGATGATCTTGTATTGCTTCTGGATGTCGACAAGCTTGTTGCACCAGATGGCCGAATCGTCGTGTTCTTCCTTCTCTCCACCGTAGCGAAGGTGCAGTCGGCGCTGCCGATGAAACAGGCGAATGCTCCAGAACCTGGTGCAACCATAGGACTGAGGCGAGGCAGAGCTTCACCGAGTTTGTATCGTTGGTGTACATCACATTCAACTTGGTGTAGCCATAGGACTGATCGGCGAACTCAAAGGGGAACTCCTTGCTGAAGTCCATATCCAGCAGGCTCACCCCTCGGATCGCCATTGGAGTCTCTTCGAGTGAACGAGTGTGTAGGCGGCGGCAGCAGTTCGTTTTTCAGCTCTTGGGGAACTGGATTCAACAGTAAGCTGAGTGTGTACAGGCGACAACAGTTACTACCCCTCCCTCGTCCGCTACACGCCCGGCAGAAGATGCACCCTCGGCCACACATCCGTTCACGAGCGGGTCTGTATTGGTATTGTAATAACAGGAGTTAGTGGTCACTTTACTTAAATTTAATTAGCTTTAATAGAAATTTATACTTAAAACAAGCAATGCATTCTCTCATTCTATCAGTGCCACAGGATCAACATGCACAACAATTAGAATTATTATTCTCAAGACGCACACGATCAGCACATTTGTCGCACTTTCACAAAGATAATACTACCAAGTTTGAACTATTTGTTATGGTTGTTGTCATCTGCATCATGATGCCGTGTTTCCTAGCTTGCAAGATTTAGAACCAACAAATAAGATCCAAATAATAAGTACAACAAAGATGCCTACACATCACATTGATTCCCAGCTCGCAAGATTCAGAACCAACAAATAAGATCAAAATAATAAGTACACCAAATATGCCTACACATCTTATTGATTCCCAGCTTGCAAGATTCAGAACCAACAAATAAGATTCAAATAATAAGTACAACAAAGATACCTACACATCTCACTGATTCCCAGCTTGCAAGATTCAGAACCAACCCATTAGAGCCTTTTGATAAAGTGAATATCGGGATTAAATCCATCTTGGCTAGCCATGTCATACAATCAAAGAACTTGGCGAATGCTCTTCACCGTCACAACATCTGTGGTTGAGTATTCCTGTTTGCACAACACAAACAAGGAGACACGAGAGCATGATTTCGCTTTAATAGCGACCTCCTTGAACTCAACCTCCAGCTCTACTTGGATGAGGTCTGCCTGGAGTTTCATGATTCAATTCATGCGCCTTTTTCTGCAGTTCACCTGAAATGAAGCAAAGATTGCATCATTCAGCTAGCAAGAAGTACTTGCTCTTGTGAGCTGGCAGGTTCTTCTTTAGTAGTTGCACTAAAATTGAGGAACATTAAGGTTGGTTGTCCGGCTCATGTAAGGTGAAACTATAATTTTCTTATCCTTTTGTGCAGTTCCACTAAAACAAAGTGCCATTGTGGTGACAGTGACGGCTCCATCTTGCAAAGGCTAATAAAATGTTGCACGAGATTACCAGCAGAACTTGACGGAGATTTTGGAAACTCCAATCACCATTTTGTGCAATTCCACCAAAATTGAGAGATGTTGCCCACGTGACATTTTAGTTGAACTGCACAAGACACTCATTCCAAAAAAAAGTGTTTTGTGCAGTTCACCAAAAGGTCACAATAGCAACAAGGTGAAATGGATATCCCTATCTGCACAAAAAGATAGAAAGTAAACAGTTGCTGGTCAATAAGAATATACGAAACATATACAAAATGAAAAGAAGCATCTTAATTATGTTCATGGCAATCACGCAAGGACAGTAGAAATTTTAAAATGTCAGCAATGCTTCATGTTACCAGAAGCATTACGATCAACAATGAGATTCCTCAAATATGGGATTACTTTAATGGTGGCATTGCTAGTTTACCACACACAGTAAATCAACAGCAGCTAAAGAGTTGGTTTAAGGGCATGGGACCATGGGGACACTAGGACACTCAACAGCGTAAAGGAGCAACTTACTTATCATACTGGGGAAAACAGCAGGAGTGCCATTTGTAACACAGTTTAATTGCATCTTATCACTGGAGGCATTAGATTAACAATAACACTGGTTAGACATGTCCCTAAGGTAACAGTGTGATCGCTTTATTTTACATGCACCCTTACATTAACAACAGCAAAAGGTTGGTATAAGGACATGCGACAGTGGACGCATCAGCACAATGTACCTACAAGGAGGCATAAAGTGGTGATGCCGAGTTTGTTCATGCTGTGTGAGGGCAGCAAACCTAATCCTGGAGACCTTGTACTATGTGAGGGCAGCAAATCTAATCCTGGAGACCTTTTACTATGTGAGGGAAGGAACTCTAATCCTGGAGACCTTTTACTATGTGAGGGCAGCAAATCTAATCCTGGAGACCTTTTACTATGTGAGGGCAGCAAATCAAATCCTGAGACCTTTTACTATGTGAGGGCAGCAAATCTAATTCTAAGACCTTTTACTATGTGAGGGCAGCAAATCTAATCCTGAGACCTTTTACTATGTGATGGCAGCAAATCTAATCCTGGACATACTCTGTTGACTTATCCACCAGCCGCCACTTTCTATCCTTTTTTCAACCAATAATAGATATGTTCCTTATCCAGTTTGTACTGCGTATTCCCATTATTTACCTTTTCAACCAAGAGACCGGTTGGGTATCCGGTTGTTGACACATGAACACGTCACGTGTACCCTCGACGCCGGGGGTGATGCACCGCAGCTCACGTCGAAGGAGACCCGACCGACAGCGTGATACGCAAGAGAGTCGACGGGCGGTTTTGCAGACCCGAAAACCCCACACCCCCGGGAGGGACCCCGTCAGGGAGTGCAGCGGCTATGGGCTGCCCTAGGTCTATTCGCTCGCCCCTAGAGCCGCGGGATTCACAGCTCTCAAACACGAAGAACAGCGAAGAACGAGATAGAAAAACGGTGGAGAGATAACATGTAGATGAAAAAGTAGTGTATTGATTTGTTCGATTGTGTGTTGTTCAATCGGCCGTCACCCCCAACATATATAAGAGGTGGCTGGACTTCCCGTACAAGTAAAGGATTCATCTAGGCTTTCCTTACAAGAAAAATTATATCAATTCAAGTCCTAGAGTCCTAATTCTATTCCAACTCGGATTCAGTCTGAATCTGGCCCAAACTCTGTCTTCCTTCTTGCGCGGGCCGCCGAGCTTGCATATGATCTCCGATTGAGACGGCCCAAATATCAAACTTGTGTGACTCGATGATGCGAATAACTCTCATGTTGATCACTTTTTCAAACAAGGCCATCTTGAATACTTTTCGAGGCCATCTTTATCTTCCAGTCGGACTCGGTCTTGCAGTAGACTGGATTATCCGAGTCTCGTAGTGAATTTCTAGGCTATATATTATCTCTGATGATGATGACTCCAAAATCAAAGTTTACCGTCTTGATGATACGCACAACTTCTGTATTGAACACTTCTTCATCCAAGGTCATTTTGATAAACTTTCGAGCACATGTTCAATTTCACTCGGACTTGAGCTCATCCACTCGGATATTAGATACTTTCACTCGGATCGTCCGATTGGACTTTTTCACTCGAAAGACAATCTTTCACTCGGATGACTATATTTCCACTCGGATGACTATATTTCCACTCGGATGACTATATTTCCACTCGGAAGGCACTATCTTATTCAATCGGCAAGTTTTCGTCCCGATGGTAATTTTTTCACTCGGAATATTTTTACCTGGACGACAATTTCATTCGGATGATCATATTTCCACTCGGATGACTATATTTCCACTTGGATAATAATAAGTTCATCCGGTTAGCAAACTTTCACTCGACCGGTAAATTTTGACTCGACCGTAAACTTTCACTCGGATGGTAAACTTTTCACTCGGATTTCCGAATGAAAATATAGCCCGATCTTGATTTGTCTCTCCAGGCCTCATACGACCTCGGATTGAAACGAATTATATATGAAAATCAATCGGCTCGACGAGACGAAACTTTTCTGTGTTGAAGGTTTTTCGATTCAAGGCCGTCTTGATGCTCTAATTACTCGCGCAACCTATCAGACAAGTGTGTGGCACCTCGCGCCATATTTCCATTGAGGTTCGGTCTGCAGTGTATTGCCTGTAACTTTTGCATATGAACTCGGATTGAGATGATTTATATATCAAAATCGATTGCCTTGACGAGACGAAGACAATTCCTTAAGAGTGATACTTCATCCGAGGTCATCTTGAAAATGTGATTAGCCAAAAACCACTCGGAACATTGAATTATGCCACTCGGAGTATAGTTTCGGTCCGTAAGATAAAGTCGGATGTCAACGACTTAAACATCAAAGTTATTCCATTAGACGACGCAAAACTTTTCATGATAAAAAACTCTTTCACTCTGTATCTTGCAAAAATCAGGTGTCAACACATGCCCCCCTATTTCTCGGCAAAGCTTGCATGCCGAAAAATAGTATGCATAATGTTCGTTCTAAGGACGATGTCAACACTCCATCGGCCATTTATTTTTCTCAGGGCGATAATTATGTATCGGCCATGTTTGTGCTAAGGGCGATAATTATATCGGCCATTGCCTACTTAGGCTTCCTGCCAGACACTCGGGTGGTATTTCTTCAAATATTTGCCATTGAGAGCTCGAGGTAACAATGCCCCTTCTATTGATTCCACCAAATATGAGTTTCCGGGAACAACTCTTGTAATTCTAAAAGGACCTTCCCAACTTGGAGACCACTTCCCAAATTTTCTATCTTTCGAACCAATCGGCAGAATCACTTTCCAAACGAGATCACCAACTTGAAAATTCTTCAAATTGACTTTCTTATTGTAAGCCCTTGCCACCCTCAACTTATCTCTCTCTATGGCATTCAAAGCAGCCAAACGTTTATCAGCAACCTCATCAATGTTGTCCATCATCAAGTTATATAAGTCTATTGCCAATAAATCATTTTGTTTGGCTATTCTCAAAGCATTCAAATTTACTTCCACCGGTAAAACAGCCTCCTGACCATATACTAGCTCATATGGAGTCACTTTCGTAGCACCATGCCTTGAGATTCTATGTGCCCATAATGCCTCAGACAACAAGTCATGCCATCTCCTTGGATTATCCTCAATCTTCTTCTTGATGAGCTTGATTAAAATGCTTCATATTCTAAGCGGCATGAGGCTTCAAAAACAGCACCATGAGGAGATATATAAACAATACCAACACCTTGGCCATTGCTACAAACTGAACCATCAAAGTATAATCTCCATGGTACTAATGAAACAAGGTTCATATCAACATCATGCTTGTTATTAATCCGATGTTCAAGAATGAAATTAGCAACAATTTGGCCTTTCATGCATTTTAGAGATTCATAAGCCAAATCATATTCAATCAAAGCATAAGCCCACTTGCCAATTCTACCACTAAGAATTGGCCTATGCAACATGTATTTAATGACATCGGTTTGACAAGCTACTACACAAACACTCAGCACTAAATAATGTCTCAGTTTTGTGCAAGCATAATATAAGCATAGACATAATTTCTCAATAAATGTATACCTTGTCTCTGCGTCCAATAAGCGGCGGCTCAAATATGTGATGGCATGCTCTTTTCCTTCGGTCTCTTGAGTTAGAACAACACCAATAACTCCTTCCTCTGCTGCAATGTAAAGTCTGAAGGGTTCCCTATGCTTGGGTGCTCTCATCACCGGAGGAGTGCAAAAATAATTCTTGATCATATCAAATGCTTCTTGCTGTTTTGCCCCCCAAGTGAAATCAGTATCATTCTTTAACCGAAGGATAGGAGTAAATGCATCAACTTTCCCTGATAGATTAGCTATGAACCTTCTCAAATAATTGACCTTGCCAAGGAACTTTTGCATATCTCTCTTGCATGTTGGAGCCTCCACTTTCTTTATAGCCTCTATCTTTTTGGGATCAATCTCTATACCATCTTCATGAATAATGAAACCCAAAAACTTGCCAGCTGACACGCCGAAAGCACACTTCAAAGGATTCATTTTCAGTCCATACTTTTTCATTCTTTCAAAAGCTAAACGCAAATCGGCCAAGTGAGATTCAAAGCATCCAATTTGACAACAATATCATCAATATAAACTTCAAGTATGACACCGAGTAAGTCATGAAAAATCAAATTCATAGCCCTTTGATATGTGGCGCCAGCATTTTTTAATCCAAATGTCATCACTGTCCACTCGAATAAACCAAGGAAACCAGGGCATCGAAAAGCTGTCTTGTACATGTCCTCTTCGGCCATAAAAATTTGGTTGTATCCGGCATTACCATCTAGAAAGCTAATAACCTTATGTCCAGAAGCATCACTAATAAGCATATCGGCTATTGGCATAGGATACTCATCTTTGGGTGTAGCCCTATTCAAATCTCTGAAGTCAATGCACACCCTCAACTTACCGGACCCTTTCTTCTCCACTGGGACAATGTTAGAAATCCACTCGGCATACCTGCAAGGTCGAATGAAATTAGCTTCAAGCAGTCGACCGATCTTTTCCTTGATCTGGTCATATGTTTTCGGATTAAATTTTCTGGCCGATTGTTTATAAGGTCTAAAACCGGCCTTTATAGGCAACCGATGCTCCACTAGCTCTCGGCTTAACCCTGGCATCTCATGATATTCCCATGCAAAGCAACAAACATATTCTTTCAATAGCTCGATTAACTTAGCCTTACAATCGGCTTTCAAATTTTTGTTTATAAATGTCGGTCGAGTGACTGAACCATCTCAAATATCTACCTCTTCTAACGGATTGGCTGATGTAAAACCTTGTCCAAGTTTACCCATGTCATCCAACTCATCTATAGACTCATACATATCGTTCTCACTGGACCGATACTTTACAAGATGTTTTTGTAACCACTCGGAATTAGGATCCATTTAAACATATCATACCTTGGAGCCGATTGCATTCACTCAGCTTTAAAGAGACGGGCACAAAACCAAATTCTGATAAGTCACGTCCCGTCAAGCAAGTAGCATTGGGATGTTGCCAATCCACCGATGCATCGGCCAAAGCAACACAGGCCGAGTTATCCGCATGAATAACTTCCACTTCATCATCAACCAACTGAATCAAAAACTGGTGCATAGTGGATGGCACGCACTGGTTTGCATGAACCCAATTGCGGCCTAGTATGATGTTGTAGTTACCTTGCACCTCAGCGACAAAGAATGCAGTAGCCAAAGTTTTGCTTCCGACTGTAAGCTCCACATACATCACACCTTTGGCTTCAGTTTTCTCTTTGCCTTCAAATCCGTTGAGCACCATATTGGTCTTGATCAATTCTTCATCAGGCAAACCCAATTTCTTGAAGACCGAATAGGGCATAAGATTTACCACAACACCACCATCAACAACCATCCGAGTGAGCGGCGACCCATTGATATGACCTCTGAGATATAATGGTTTCAGATGCGTTACTAGTTCTTGTGGCTTCTCGAATATCGCATTTTTAGGGCCAAAATCCAGCTGAGAGACCTCCCCTTCCTCATCTACAGCACGAAACTCGGCAGGTAAGTAATACACCATATTGATATCCATACCTTCATGAACCGGTGTAGACCCATAGTCCAACATATCAGCCTCCTCCTCAAGTGCATCCACCGATTCAGAAATTTGTCCGAGTGAAGAGGAAGCAATAGGTAACGTAGACGATGCAATGATTGCCTCGTCCTCTTTTGGTAGTGTAGGTGCTACTGTGATAGGTGTAGAAGCCACAGCATCTTGTATTTGTTTGGGCCTCCACACTTGTTTTGTAGGTACCATAGGCCGAGTGTCATTGAACAACTTATCCCTTTGCTTCTCGGCCTCTTGTTCTGCCATCTCTTGACTCCTTAACCTCTATAGTTTCCTCTTTTGTGTCTTTGTTAGCCCTGGAGGACACCAGTTTGGCTGAGTGTATTTAGGATCTCTCGTTTTTACCTGGCTGGTGCTTGCCTCATGGTCATTAGCCGAGTGCTTTGGCACGATAGCAAGTATCGGCTCAGTCGGATTGCTATGCACAATCGGCTGCTGTATGGCGAATGTTTCGGTGCCCAAGATAAGTGAGTGGACATCCATTTTCTCCTTGCCTTTTCCCGACTCAACTGCTGCAACACTTGGTGATTTAACACGCCATTCTTTTTGACTTTCCAGATGCATGAAATTTCCATTCGGGCGCACCTTTTTACTCTGATGGAATCCACTCGGATGGATATCACTCAGATGGAATTCAGTCGGATGGAATCTACTTGGCCACATTTTTTCACTTGGATAGATTCCACCTGGGTGCATTCTTACACTCGGATAATTTCCATCTGGTCGCATGTTTTGACCAGCCGACCGATAGTTACCGATGTTCAGTCGGCCATTATATGAGTATTCAAGTCGATCCCAAACAGTTTGCCTTTGCTCTTCTGGAAACAACGCCTTTGGTCCACTCAGTTTCATATACTGACTAAACATATCATCTGATGGTGACCTTGGTCGCTTCAAGTATGATGGTCGGTTAGAGCTGGGACCAGCCGACTGATTAGCATATTCGGATAGCAACATATCAAAAGTTGGCTTGATCTGCTTGCATTGCACTTTAGCTTCATTCCTCTTCCACTTGCCAACTTCTGGACTCTTGGGTTTGACAAATTTAACTCGAGTATTTTCTTGCACTTGCGGTTGCCCCCCGAGTGTAGGATTCTTGATGGTGATTTTGATTACTTCCTTGCCATCGGGCTGCTTATCAAGCACAACATGTCTCCCCAAGACCATGCTGCCTTCCTTGTCTTTCCTGGGCTCACCAATAATGATATTAGCTTTATTAGTAGATTCGGCTACCTCAGGCCGAATGAGTTGCTTCTTCCCCTCCAAATCCATGGTATTCATTGGAAAAGGTTGTTTATCAACTTGCATCTCAGAAAAGTTCAATCGTCCGTCATTAATGGCCGATTGTATCTGTCGTCGAAAAACATTGCAATCGTTAGTAGCATGAGAAAATGAATTATGATACTTGCAATAAGCACGCCGTTTTAGCTCTTCAAACAGCGGTAAAGTATGAGATATTCTGATAATCTTAGCCTGTAGCAAAGCATCAAATATTCTATCACACTTAGCAATGTTAAAAGTAAACTTCATGTCTTCATCACGATTCTTATAAATTGGATTCAGATCATTGCAAGTAAAGGGTTTGGCTTAGATGGCCAAACAAATTCAGTAGAAAAAACATCACCCTCATCGTCCGAGTGATCACTATCATATTCCACCATATTCATCTTTGGACGATCGGCTTTGTATCTATGCACTTCTTTGAGATCTTTGCTTCGGCTTTCCTGAGCCAAAGCCCTTTGTAAGACTTGGTTGATATTTAGGAACTCATAACCTTCGAGCTTTTCTCTAATGAGAGTTCTCAAACCACTCAGCACTAGGTCTGCCAAGTCTCTCTCGGTTATCACCAAACTAAAACACCGGTTTTTTGTTTCTCTGAATCTCTTGACGTAATCGGAGACCGATTCATCATGCTTCTGTTTAACCGATGTTAGATGTGATAATTTGAGTTCATTGTCGCCGCTATAAAAGTGATCATGAAATTTCTGCTCTAGCTGCGACCAAACCCGAATGGAACCATGTGGTAAAGAAGAAAACCATGAAAATGCAGTACCAGTTAAAGATAAAGATAACAAACGCACTTTCAACTCATTTAGTGAGCCTGCTTCGCCTAGTTGTGCTAAGTATTGACTAACATGCTCCCATGTGGTTTTTGTGCCCTCTCCATTGAACTTAACAAAATCTGGAATCTTATATCCCGGAGGGCACTGGATGGCATCAAAGTACTCGGGGTACGGCTTTTGGTAAATCCGATTCCGAGGTAACTCAACTCCAAAATTCTCTCTAAGCATCTTAGCCATCTCCTCTCTAAGATTAGCTAGACCATCATCCGTAGTGGACGATGAAGCTTGTGGCAGTGACATAGGAAGAGTATGGTTACTAGCTGTAGGTAGGAATTGTGGCATGTATGTCGACCCGTAATTTGGTAGTGGTCGAGTGGTTGTAGCTGTAGGTAGAGTTTGGTTCGGCGTTGCCACCGAACCTGTCATGCTCATAATAGGATTAATGGGTGTAGCCACAATCTGATTTGTTTCGGTAGGATAATAAGTCATCGGCACGGGAGGCGCCGATGCAATAGGTAAAGCCAGATTAGGGTTTTGCACACTAGCAGCTACACCATTATTACCACTAGACGATTGAGATATATTCTTCTGAGCATTAGTATTTGCTATAAAAGTTTGTTATACTAGATTGTTACCATCAGCAATACAACTTTCAATCTCAGCCCACTGCTCAGGATAAAAGGCAGTACTTACAGAGGGTTTAACCTGTTCAGTTTGAAGAGGAGGGAACTTGATTTCTTCAATCGGAGTGATGTTGCCTTGGCGATCTTTCTTGAATTTTGCAAGGAACTCCTGCAGGTCCTTCTCCTCGCGTGCCTTCTTGTACTTCTCATAGACTTGGCGATGATTGGCCGATATCTCATCAAGACTGGGCTTAATGATGTTATCGGCGTCTACCTGAGATGGCTTGGGAAGATCGGACATGGTGGATGATGATGATTGATCTTCGATCCCCAGCGGAGTCGCCAAAAAGTGTGTTGACACACGAACACGTCACGTGTACCCTCGACGCCGGGGGTGATGCACCGCAGCTCACGTCGAAGGAGACCCGACCGACAGCGCGATACGCAAGACAGTCGACGGGCGCATTTGCAGATCCGAAAACCCCACACCCCCGGGAGGGACCCCGTCAGGGAGTGCAGCGGCTATGGGCTGCCCTAGGACGATTCGCTCGCCCCTAGAGCCTCGGTATTCGCAGCTCTCAAACATGAAGAACAGGAAAGAATGAGATAGAAAAACGGTGGAGAGATAAAACATAGATGAAAAAGTAGTGTATTGATTTGTTCGATTGTGTGTTGTTCAATCGGCCATCACCCCCAACATATATAAGAGGCGGATGGACTTCCCATACAAGTAAAGGATTCATCTAGGATTTCCTTACAAGAAAAATTACATCAATTCACGTCCTAGAGTCCTAATTCTATTCCAACTCGGATTCAGTCTGAATCTGGCCCAAACTCTGTCTTCCTTCTTGCGCGGGCCGCCGGGCTTGCATATGATCTCCGATCGAGACGGCCCAAATATCAAACTTGTGCGCCTCGACGATACGAACAACTCTCATGTTGATCACTTTTTGAAATAAGGCCATCTTGAATACTTTTCGAGGTCATCTTTATCTTCCAGTCGGACTCGGTCTTGCAGTAGACTGGATTATCCGAGTCTCGTAGTGAATTTCTAGGCTATATATTACCTATGATGATGATCACTCCAAAATCAAAGTTTACCGTCTTGATGATACACCAACTTCTTTATTGAACACTTCTTCATCCAAGGTCACTTTGATAATCTTTCGAGCACATGTTCAATTTCACTCGGACTTGAGCTCATCCACTCAGATATTAGATACTTTCACTCGGATCGTCCGATTGGACTTTTTCACTCGAAAGACAATCTTTCACTCGAAAGACAATCTTTCACTCGGATGACTATATTTCCACTCGAATGACTATATTTCCACTCGGAAGGCACTATCTTATTCAATCGGCATGTTTTCGTCCCGATGGTAATCTTTTCACTCGGAATATTTTCACCTGGACGACAATTTCACTCGGATGATCAAATTTCCACTCGGATGACTATATTTCCACTTGGATAATAATAATTTCATCTAGTCAACAAACTTTCACTCGACCGGTAAATTTTCACTCGAACGTAAACTATCACTCGGATGGTAAACTTTTCACTCGGATTTTCGACTGAAAACATAGCCCGATCTTGATTTGTCTCTCCAGGCCTCATACGACCTCGGATTGAGACAAGTTATATATGAAATTGATTGGCTCGATGAGATGAAACTTTTCCATGTTGATGGTTTTTCGATTCAAGGTCGTAGTGATGGTCGAATTACTCGCGCAACCTATCAGACAAGTGTCTGGCACCTCGCGCCATATTTCCGTTGAGATTCGGTCTGCAGTGTATTGCCTCCAACTTTTGCATATGAACTCGGTTTGAGATGATTTATATATCAAAATCAATTGCCTCGATGAGACGACGACAATTCCTTAAGAGTGCTCCTTCATCCGAGGTCATCTTGAAGACGTGATTGGCCAAAAACCACTCGGAACATTGAATTATGCCACTCGGAGTATAGTTTCGGTCCGTAAGATAAAGTCGGATGTCAATGACTTAAGCATCAAAGTTATTCCATTCGACGACGCGAAACTTTTCATGCTAAAAAACTCTTTCACTCTGTATCTTGCCAAAATCAGGTGTCAACACCGGTCTCTACTACTTTCACCATATTATTTCCTCTTTGAATCAAGTCCTAGATTCATGCTACAACTTTCCCCCTTTCTTCATTGTTTGAACAAAGCCCTAGATTCGAATGCATGAACTAGCTTTACCTCTAATAATACTAAAAATTTAGGTGGCTTTGGAAGAGCTGATGGGAGTAGAAAAAGATGCACATGCAGACACGTGGGGAGCTGGGGCAGTAGAGCAAGGCGCTTTCGAAGAACTTATACCTGAGGGTCGTCGGGATGTCGGCGGCGGCAGGTCGGATCTGCGGACAATACGGCAGGGAGGAAGAAGGGTCGGAGGACCTCCTGAGCCGACGCTATGTCCATGAGAACGACACGGACAGAGGATCGGGCCCCTCCGGCAGCTGTGGGTTTCCTCCCTCGGCGCCGATGACCGCGTGAACGATGCCTGCGGTTGCCAGCACCGTCTTGGATGATTTGGCACAGCCGACTGCCGCTCACGTCCATCGCCTCCATAGGTGCTTGTGGCTTCTGGTCACTTGGTCTTGGATTGGAGTGTGCAGTGTTCCGCAGAGACTTGGGAGTAGATGGATTGGAGTGCTGGGGCTATACTAGCAAGTAGTTGTACGTACTAGTACAATAATGGGCTCACATAGCAATTTTGTCTCATGCAAGAGCCTGGCTATATGCGTGCTCCAATGTTCGCAACTACAACGTTCGGTTTGCGCTTGGCTCTTCGCCTCTTCGAGAAGACGAACAATGATGTTACTACTGCTGCTTCTACAGTGTCGAATCCACTGCTGCATGTCCATCCACCACGAGCGGGACAGATAGCTTGTTGTAGAAGTACTACTAAGCAAAAGCCTATCCTCGTTTGTGAGCAACCGCGCGCATGGGTGAGGGAGAAGGCATGTAGTAAAATCAAGCTTCTCCTCGTTGTACGAGTTGACGCGACACATCATAGCACTGGCCCCACATGCTTGCCTCTAAACTTGGCTGAAAGACCCGCAGTGTACAATATATTTGCTGCAACCTCTAACATTTACCCACCACAAATTAAAATATATGTGGCCGTATGCATCATTCTGATGCAGAGGTCGGGGAGTCCCCCCTTTTCGAAAAAAACAAATTAAAATATATATTCTTGTCTTGACGAGATGAGCGTGCAAACTACAATCACCAGGGCGTCAGGTAGGGTCAGAAGACTATTTTAAATTTTTTTTAAACTTCGAGACGACCACATAGCATGGAGCCGACCCCAACGATTTTAAGCTTACAAGCATGGTACACGCTATCCTAGACTACTCTACACATGAAACTGCCACACGAGTGTCCGGGCTGCGCTTGGATCTGCGCCTCTTCGGGAAGTCGAATAATGATGGAGTACTACTACACTGGAGGAGTACTACAGTACGCTTCTGGCCACCTGACACCGATTGAACTGCTGCATGTCCACCGCGTGCGGGAGGGAGAGCGTCTAGCGAAAGCTTCTCCTAGTCTTGCCAGCCACCACGCTCATGGGCGAGGGAGGGACGCTCCTGCCTTTGCATGTATGACAGGTGGGCCCGACAGGTGTGCGGCCAACCTGTCATACAGCCAAAGGCAGGTGAGTTAAGTCCGCGAGGGAGAGGATAATCAAACTTCTCATTGATGTACGAGTTGACGCGACACATCAAAGCACTGCACTCGATATATTTCAATAATTTGCGTTTACCGGTGCATTAATTACAACGCATTCATGCATGCCGTGACTCTCCTTTTGATACTTGCATGTGTTGATTTAATGCACCTTGAAGTAGTATAAAATATGTGACGGTAAAGCTTTGTAATACCCCGGCCCAAGTCGAGAGATGGTTGTGCACGAGGAGGGCGAGATCATGTAGACCGAACAGGACCCGACGATGGAGCTCTCTAAGGTCTCGATGTACCTCACCGTGCTCCACTGCCTCTTGTGCCTCCGCCCCTTGACACCTCCAGTGTATGAGGTTGAATACACCTCGTCCGTTTGGATGATTGAGCAAGGTGCAGGTTTCTTGATTGATGTGTTGTTTGATTGATTTCTGCAGTGCAAGGGAGGGCACCTAGCCTACGCGCACTATCTCGTCGAGCGCCCCAGGAACCAGCGGCAGTGCCAGAAGTGCGAGCTTGGCGGTGGCTTCGACGTGCGGAACACGGTGGTGGACTCCGTCCTTTCATCGGTGAGGGTGGAGTGCCCGGACGAAGGCTGTGGGCTCTATGTCACTTACCACAAGCTCGCCGATCACCAGAGCATGTGTCCGCTCGCGCCCTGCAAATGCCCCATGCCTGTCTGCGGCTACGAAGGCCCGCCGCCGGCGCTCTACCACCACATCAGCACCACGCATCCCATGCCTATGCACATGATCCAGTACGGCAAGGTGCTCCAGCTGCAAGTGCCACTGTCGGAGCCACGGCTCTTGCTGTTCGAGGAGGAGAACCGTTGCGTGTTTTTCTTGGTCGGCGGCGTGCTCGACATCGGCGCGCCTATCGCCATGTTGGTCATCTGCATCAGAGCGCGGGCGTCCGCACTACCGCACTATGTGGCCAAGCTGTGGGCGAACGGCCCACCGGGGGAGCCCAAAGGCACGATCGACGCCGTCAAGGTGGAAATGGAGGTGACAAGCAGCAAGGATCCCGACGACGTCGACGTGCAGGAGCTGACCTTCTTGACAGTTCCGCCCAAGCTGCTGGCCGGGGCTAAGCTTGTGTCCCTCCACATTCAGATTGACAAGCTCACGTCCTAAATGTTTCTACAATGCCTTCTGTTTATCTTAGTAATATGCTAATATAGGGATTACCTTGGTCTACTTTAGCTTAAGAAATGGTGGGTTTTGGTGGCGATGCAGCAATTACTTCGACACCAGATCAGTAATTTCGAACAGTCGAACGGATATTTTGTGTCTGTTGGATATAAAGTTCCTTTGGGTAAGAAGTACTACTTGTCATCAAAATGGATAAAAGGAGATGTATGTAGACGTATTTTAGTTCTAGATATGTCCCTTTTTATCCATTTTGATGACAAGCACTCCCTCCGTTCCACAATACATGCCTTCCATTTGTCAAAATATAGATGTATCTAGACATGTTTTAGTATATCGGTACATCCATGATAGAGCCAATCGGATGGTTGAGAACACTACATTTCGTAGCTACAGATGCGTGTGTGACTCCCAGATGCAGAGGCCGGGGGTCATCATCCTCCTTTTTGAGAAAAAACAGACGCATGTGTGAGAGGACGAGTGCGTTCTTGCACCTCTTCTCTTCCTGTATAACGTACTACTAAACTCAGAGTCCAAGTTTTTGTGGGTGGCACGATGGTGCGTGCGAGAAGTCCCGAGAGATAGGTTTAATGCGTCTGAAAAAAAGACTAGCCTAGAGCTCGCCACGCGGCTATTCCTGTCGAACGCCCCATTAACCGTTAGATATGTATACGACAGTGCCAGTTATTGCACGTACACAGCAGTACTCCCTCCTTTCCGGTTTATAGGGCTTAATTCAGAACCGAACAGGACCCGACGATGGAGCTCTCTAAGGTCTCGATGGACCTCACTGTGCTCCACTGCCCCTTGTGCCTCCGCCCCTTGATACCTCCAGTGTATGAGGTTCGAATACACCTCGCCCGTTCGGCTGATTGAGCAAGGTGCGGGTTTCTTGATTGATGTGTTGTTCGATTGATTTCTGCAGTGCAAGGGAGGGCACCTGGCCTACGCGGCGCGTCGAGCGCCCCGGGAACCAGCGGCAATGCCAGAAGTGCGAGCGTGGCGGTGCCTTCGACGTGCGGAACACGGCAGTGGACTCCGTCCTCTCGTCGGTGAGGGTGGAGTGCCTGCACGAAGGTTGTGGGCTCTACGTCACTTACCACAAGCTCACCGATCACCAGAGCGTGTGTCCGCTCGCGCCCTGCAAATGCCCCGTGCCCGTCTGCGGCTATGAAGGCCCGTCGCCGGAGCTCTACCACCACATCAGCACCGCACATCCCATGCTCGTGCACAGGATCTAGTACGCCAAGGTGCTCCAGCTGCAAGTGCCACTGTCGGAGCCATGGCTCTTGCTGTTCGCGGAGGAGGACTGCCGCACGTTTTTCTTGGTCGGCGGCTTGCTCGACATCAGCGCACCTATCGCCGTGTCGGTCGTCTGCAGCAGAGCGGGGGCGTCCCCACTACCGCACTACGTGGCCAAGTTGTGGGCGAACGGCCCGCCGGGGGAGCCCAAAGGCACGACCGACACCGTCAAGGTGAAAATGGAGGTGACAAGCAGCAAGGATCCCGGCGACGTCGACGTGCAGGAGCTGATCTTCTTGACAGTTCCGCCCAAGCTGCTGGCCGGGGCTAAGCTTGTGTCCCTCCACATTCAGATTGACAAGCTCACGTCCTAAATGTTTCTACAGCGCCTTCTGTTTATCTTAGTAATATGCTAATGTAGGGATTACCTTGGTCTACTTTAGCTTAAGAAATGGTGGGTTCTGGTGGCGATGCAGCAATTACTTCGACATCAGATCAGTAATTTCCAACAGTCGAATGGATATTTTGTGTCTGTTGGATATAAAGTTCCTTTGGGTAAGAAGTACTACTTGTCATCAAAATGGATAAAAGGAGATGTATGTAGACGTATTTTAGTTCTAGATATGTCCCTTTTTATCCATTTTGATGACAAGCACTCCCTCCGTTCCACAATACATGCCTTCCATTTGTCAAAATATAGATGTATCTAGACATGTTTTAGTATATCGGTACATCCATGATAGAGCCAATCGGATGGCTGAGAACACTACATTTCGTAGCTACAGATGCGTGTGTGACTCCCAGATGCAGAGGCTGGGGGTCATCATCCTCCTTTTTGAGAAAAAACAGACGCATGTGTGAGAGGACGAGTGCGTTCTTGCACCTCTTCTCTTCCTGTATAACGTACTACTAAACTCAGAGTCCAAGTTTTTGTGGGTGGCACGATGGTGCGTGCGAGAAGTCCCGAGAGATAGGTTTAATGCGTCTGAAAAAAAGACTAGCCTAGAGCTCGCCACGCGGCTATTCCTGTCGAATGCCCCATTAACCGTTAGATATGTATACGACAGTGCCAGTTATTGCACGTACACAGCAGTACTCCCTCCTTTCCGGTTTATAGGGCTTAATTCAGAACCGAACAGGACCCGACGATGGAGCTCTCTAAGGTCTCGATGGACCTCACTGTGCTCCACTGCCCCTTGTGCCTCCGCCCCTTGATACCTCCAGTGTATGAGGTTCGAATACACCTCGCCCGTTCGGCTGATTGAGCAAGGTGCGGGTTTCTTGATTGATGTGTTGTTCGATTGATTTCTGCAGTGCAAGGGAGGGCACCTGGCCTACGCGGCGCGTCGAGCACCCCGGGAACCAGCGGCAATGCCAGAAGTGCGAGCGTGGCGGTGCCTTCGACGTGCGGAACACGGCAGTGGACTCCGTCCTCTCGTCGGTGAGGGTGGAGTGCCTGCACGAAGGTTGTGGGCTCTACGTCACTTACCACAAGCTCACCGATCACCAGAGCGTGTGTCCGCTCGCGCCCTGCAAATGCCCCGTGCCCGTCTGCGGCTATGAAGGCCCGCCGCCGGAGCTCTACCACCACATCAGCACCGCACATCCCATGCTCGTGCACAGGATCTAGTACGACAAGGTGCTCCAGCTGCAAGTGCCACTGTCGGAGCCATGGCTCTTGCTGTTCGCGGAGGAGGACTGCCGCACGTTTTTCTTGGTCGGCGGCTTGCTCGACATCAGCGCACCTATCGCCGTGTCGGTCGTCTGCAGCAGAGCGGGGGCGTCCCCACTGCCGCACTACATGGCCAAGTTGTGGGCGAACGGCCCGCCGGGGGAGCCCAAAGGCACGACCGACACCGTCAAGGTGAAAATGGAGGTGACAAGCAGCAAGGATCCCGGCGACGTCGACGTGCAGGAGCTAATCTTCTTGACAGTTCCGCCCAAGCTGCTGGCCGGGGCTAAGCTTGTGTCCCTCCACATTCAGATTGACAAGCTCACGTCCTAAATGTTTCTACAGCGCCTTCTGTTTATCTTAGTAATATGCTAATGTAGGGATTACCTTGGTCTACTTTAGCTTAAGAAATGGTGGGTTCTGGTGGCGATGCAGCAATTACTTCGACATCAGATCAGTAATTTCCAACAGTCGAATGGATATTTTGTGTCTGTTGGATATAAAGTTCCTTTGGGTAAGAAGTACTACTTTTCATCAAAATGGATAAAAGGAGATGTATGTAGACGTATTTTAGTTCTAGATACGTCCATTTTTTATCCATTTTGATGACAAGCACTCCCTCCGTTCCACAATACTTGCCTTCCATTTGTCAAAATATAGATGTATCTAGACATGTTTTAGTATATAGGTACATCCATGATAGAGCCAATCGGATGGCTGAGAACACTACAATTCGTAGCTACAGATACCTATGTGACTCCCAAATGCAGAGGCCGGGGGTCATCATCGTCCTTTTCGAGAAAAAACAGACGCGTGTGTGAGAGGACGAGTGCGTGTGTGCACCTCTTCTCTTCCTATATAACGTACTACTAAACTCAGAGTACAAGTTTTTGTGGGTGGCACGATGGTGCATGCGAGAAGTCCCGAGAGATAGGTTTAATGCGTCTGAAAAAAGACTAGCCTAGAGCTCGCCACGTGGCTATTCCTGTCGAATGCCCCATTAACCGTAAGATATGTATACGATGGTGCCATTTATTGCACGTACACAGCAGTACTCCCTCCTTTCCGGTTTATAGGGCTAAATTCAAAAATCTCACCAACCAAGATGGTGAGTGGTGGAATATTTTTTGTAGTTTGCAAAAGCACCTAATTAATGCTCTTGTTTTTCTCAAAAAATTATGTTTATCAATGCATTAATTGCAATGCATGCATGCATAAAGTACATGCACTGGTCAATTTTCTCTTAATACTTGCATGCAATGATTTAATGCACCTTGGAATCTGAACATGTGTTGGGGAACAACCAAATTGAGCCTTATAAAATGGAAAAACTAAATTTTGAATTGCAAATTACTCCATGCTATATTGAATTGGAAACCTGTTCACACCGATCACAACCTAAACGGTTTCCCACTTAGGAGCGTATTAGTACCATGCTATATTGAATTGCAAACCTGTTCACACCGATCACAACCTAAACGGTTTCCCACTTAGGAGCGTATTAGTACTCGGTTATAAATACTAGTATGCAAGGATGACTGCACATTCCTCTTCAACTCCTCATCCACAAAAACAAACAAGTCATTCAGCATCCTTCCCTTGCGTCTGCCATGACCAGCGTGAGTTCTGGGTCGAGAGATTACCACCAGGGAGAGGTGAGCATGGAAGCAGAAGCACGAGAGATGTCCCGCCTCGCTGCGAGAGCAGCCGACATGTCCCGCGGCACGAAAGTAGCAGCACAGAGGTCCCGCCGTGCCGCTGAAGCAGCACGGATGTCCCGCCACGCCATCGATGCAGTAGACCGGTCCGGCCACGCCGCGGAAGCAGCAGCGATGTCCCGCCGCGCCGTGAATCCAGCAGAGATGCCCCGCCGCGCCGCGGCGGCCTGGGAAAATTTCTCGCGGGCAAGCGACGATTGTTACAGGCGCATGCATGTGATCGTCCATAGCCAGATGGATCAGATCTCTGGCTGGGCGAGGTTTGCAGGACGACATGAAAGCCTCGTTTGAACAGGCTACCGGCGTCATCTGGCAACTAAGGGAGGGCAATGAGAGGCTCCGGGCCGAGCACGACCTGCTAAGGGAGAAGATCATCCGAAGTGCAGACCAGCAGGAGGAGACCAGTGCCTTGTTGAAGAGGACCGGCGTCATCGTCAAGAAACTTATGGACGAGAATGGCATGCTCTGCAACGAGCGCGAAATGCTGGTGGAGGAATCCGTGGATGTTCTCAAGCAGCGTCTTGAGGACACGAAAGAGCTCACCGCCGCTCGCCGCGGAGACTAGTTTCCGCGGCCTGCAGCAATGCATCAAGAAAGTAGAGATCAGCAAGCCAGATCCTTGTCTTCCTTCTTCTTTTGCCCTTGTGTATTTCGGGCGTAGCCGCATGTGGTTTTTTAATTATCTTTCTAATTATGTAAGACAATTAATCGTCCTTATCTTTCTGTGGAAGATAAATGTTGCGAGGTTGGAATGAAGAAAACTCTTGATGTGGCGACCCTGGCGTTGCTGTTCTTCTAGTTGCCTATGGGCTTCCTTCAGTTTCCTGGTTTCTTTTGATGTAATAATCGGTTTAGGATGTGGATTGTGTCGTCAGTTGTGAAATGTTGGGTTCTAGCGCGGATGTTCGGCCTTTGTTGGCCTCTTGGGATGTTGCGATTTCAATCTGGTAGCTTTTAGTCCTTCGTGTTGTGCTGAACTTCTTGTGAATTGTGGTGGTTTTCAGTAATGAAAATCGGAATGCGCAAGCCCTTCTTTGATCAAAAAAATTAATCGTCCTTATATATTCATCAGTCTTGCTATAAGTCGCAGTAGATGCTATATAGGTCCGTCGGATCTTACATCAAGATACGTGCTTTCAGATTTTCTTTTTTCTCTCTTAAATCTCAGTCGAGTGAGACATAGCCATGCCATTAAACAGAGGCTCGGGCGCCATTAATGGAGACCTTGGGAGAGAGGTGGACGGCAGATGGAGGTCAAAGGGCTCTCCTCCCGATAAGCACGCGTAGGGGTCTGATCGCACGCCTCTCGTACTCAAATAGCTACCCTGCACGGCGCCTCCTAGCTAATTAAAAATGGGGACGCGTGGCGGCACGTAAATGGTACTAGTAAGTAGAACGCCCACGGTTTCAATAATACTCGTGTTTCCGATTGTAACGTGACAACACTTGTTCCAAAATGACTTTGTTGATTGTTAATGTGTACGCCTTCGCAAATCGGAATGCAAATTTACCACAGCATGTTGGTGCCATGTCATGGCACCAAGCCAAGTTTCATTATTTTCATGCGTGTTTTGGATTTACAGGAATTAAAAAACTAAGTTTATCAATATTTCCAACCCAGCCACGACGCCCAGAATTTTGAATTTCATTCCCATTTCTTGCATGGAACCTAGAAATTTACCTGAGGACACACATGTGATTTTTCAACCAACTTTGGTGCACTAGAACATGTGCTTGTATTTCAAATTTGAATTATGCACACAAAGGTGACATGTTCCCTCCCACAACCACGAGCCTTCTTGAGAGAAGCTCCGATTTGCAAGAAGCTTATACCAAAATTTGTTCCTATTTAGCCAATTGTTTTACCACGGCATGGTACTACCATGACATGACACCATGCCAAGTTTCATGATTTTAAAACCAAGTTTCTCAATGTTCTCGACCGAGCCATGATGCCCAGATGTTTGAATTTTATTCTCATTTTTTGCATGGGACCTACTCCCTCCTTCCATCTATATAGGGCCTAATGTGTTTTTCAAGACAACCTTTGACTATTGACAAGATTAATAACACATGAGATGTATACTATGAAAATTATATTATTGGAAGCCCATTTGACATAAAAATTTGAAGGTATGCTTTGTGTAAGTTGCATGTCATATACTATTGCTCTAACGTTTGGTCAAAGTTAGCCTCGAAAAATGCATTAGGACCTATATAGACGGAAGGAGGGAGTAGAAATTCACCCGAGGACACAAATGTGATTTTTCAACCAACTTTGGTGCATGGGAGCATGTGCTTGTACTTCAAATTTGAATTATGCACATTAAATGACCAAAAACTCAATTGATGCGTAAATAAGGCCAAACGAAGCCGGAAACATTCCAAAATTTAACAGGGCACTCATGTAGTTCTATGTTGCCTTTGTAAATAAACTCAAGGGGGACAACGTATATCGTTTCGCACTCAAAGGTGGCACGTTCCCTCTCAGAACCACGAGCCTTCTTGAGAGAAGCTTCGGTTTGCAAGAAGCTTATACCAAAATATGTTCCTATTCGGCCAATTTTTTTACCCCAACATGGTAGTACCATGACATGACATCTGTCGGGGAAACTGATCCACGAACATCTATGGGGCCGGCGGACCGAGCCCCTTTCGGTTCGGCGGGGGACGGAGATCACACGAAGAGCAGATCGAGGCGAAGCACACGAGCAGTTTACCCAGCTTCGGAGCTCTCCGGAGAGATAACACTCCTATTGCTGCTTGTTTGATTATCTTGTGTTCTTGCTCCAGAGAGAGAGCATAGTGTTTTTCTGGGTTCCGAACCAGTCGAACCCCCTCTACGTTGTGCATGGGCCTCCTTTTATACGCTAAAGGGGTCACCGACAGGTGGCAACGCAGAGAAGGGTACAAATGTAAAAAGTGAGGTGGTTGGTACAGTTACTTGTAGAGTGCACCCTACCTAACCCTGACGGCAGGGGACAAGGGCATTAAATGCCCGTCTGAGTCGCCCAAACAATGCAGAAAAGGACCGTTAAGGGCGCCACCGTTCGCCACGATGGCGATCTTGTCAGCTTCGCATGCCACTGCGCACCGCTGGCTGCACAGCCTCCCGCCATGCACGCCTGGAGAGGCCCCCAGAGCGACACATTGGTGGATGCGCTGGAGCGTGGGCACAGAGTGGCCGCCTACCGCGGCAAGTGCCTGCTGTTATCTTGTCGGGTCCGGAAGCTTGTCGCTCACCGGGCCTCGAGGTACCTTGGTTGGTCTTCCCGGCAAGCTCCTCTTGCCGGGGCCTTGTTGCCTTGCCGGAGCGCGTGGCGCGTCGCGGCAAGTTCCTTGGAGTGCCTTGGTTGGCCTTCCCGGCAAGCTCCTCTTGCCGGGGCCTTGTCTCCTGAGCTTAAATACTTTGTTCTTGAATGGCTCCAAGGGAACCTCGGAGGATCTTGGCGTTCGCCCGGCAAGCCTTGCCGCGGGGTGCTGCAACTGCCCGTGCACAAGTTCGGGGTACTAGGGTACCCCTATTCTAGTACACCGACAGGAGCCCCCGGGCCTGGGCCAGACACGGGGCCGAGCGCTGTTGGGCCAGGCCTAAGACAGGGCACGGGCACACGCGGACTGGGCCACGCCGAATCTCACTCCGTATCCACCGCGCTCTCCCCTAACGGCACGCGTTGAATGCGGCGTCGTGGGAGAGATCGTGGGTGGTTCTTTATTCGGAAGGGCGAAACGTCCGCCCCGTCCCTCTTTATAAGCAGAGGAAATAGGGGCAGTTCGTTCCCCCTTGCTGGTTGCTACTACTCCATCTTCACGAACCTCCGCCACTCCCCCCCTTCTTCTCGAAGCCGAGAGAGCAGCGCTCCGCCCCCCATTGCCACCAGCATCACCAACACCGTCGACCTCCCCCACCACCTCCGCCATGGCTCCGAAAGCCGACAAGGGAAAGGGCGTGAAGTCGGCCGAGGCGCAGCGGCTCGCGGCGCTGCGGAAGGAGCGGGCAATCTTCTCCCCCCAGCTCGGCGCGAAGGAGCTGAGGGAGTACTTCTACCTCTTTTGGGCGACGGAGACGCGGGCACATCCGCGCACGAGGGTACTCCCGGCCGCTGCTTCGGAACTGGCTCCAAACGGGTACCCATTCTTCGCGCTGTTCTTCTATTGCGGGCTCTGCCCGCCCTTCTCGGAGTTCTTCTGTGATATCATGAACACCTACGGCCTCCGCCTCCTTGATTTCACCCCCAACGCCGTTCTGACCATGGCAGTTTTCGCACATTTGTGCGAAAACTTTGTCGGAGTCCACCCCAATGTTGCCCTTTTCCGCCATTTCTTCATGCCTCGGGTAGAGAGAGGAGAGCCGCTTGCCGGAGGGATCGCCTGGATCTCGAGAGTCGGCAAGAAGGAGGCGTACTTGGAGGGTGAGCTCCGCAGCAAGTGGGAGGAGTGGAGAGCGGAGTGGTGCTGGATCGTCGAGGAGAATCCGCAGCCCTTCACCGCCGTGCGCCAAGCTTCAATAGTGCGCGGCAATGACTGGAGCAACGTGGCCCCGGAAGACGAGAGGCTGAAGATCGCCATTACTAGGATCCTTCGCCTCAGGCTTGCCGGGCTCACTGTAGGCGCTGTAGGCGTAGATTTCCTCCGCCGCCGCATCGCCCCCCTGCAGGAGAGAGGGAGGCCCGCCTGGGAATTCAAGAACTCGGCGGACATCATGAGGCTGCGGCCGGGCCTCAACTACAACTTCACCGTCTTGGAGCTGGATGCAATGCTCCTGGAGTTGTTCAAACGCGATCCCCAGCACCCATTCACGCTGGCGAGGGGCGTCGTTCCATTGTGCAATAATTCTTCGCTTGACCGGATCCGCGCCATGATGCCGTTGTGCGATTCACACGGAATCATTCCAACTTGGCAAGAGCCTGCGGATGACATCGTGCAAGCGTTCTTCAACAACTTGGAAGAAGTGCCGGTCCACACTGACGAGTAGAAGAGCCTCACCGGTGACACCACCGACGAGGAGCTGCAGCGCATCGCCACTAGGGCGGAAGAGGTTGCGGCCATAGCTGCCGCGGGTGCGTTCGGGTTCACTGTGGAGGAGGCGGAGGCGGCAGAGGCGGCAAACCTTGCCGAGCGCGCGGAGTTCATTGGCGAGGAAGAGCCTGCCAGCTCTGAAGTTGAGCCGAGCGAGGCCGGCGAGGAAGAGCCCGAGCCTTCAGAAAGCTTGCCACAGGCGGAGCCCCCGGCCCCACCAAGAAGGCGTCTTCGCAGGGCCACGGACGTAGCGAGGCGGCAGCCGGGTCAACAGCCGCCGAGCCGTGCGACACGCTCTACCGCGGCAAGCAATGTTGCCGCGGGAGCGCCTCACGCAGCAGCGGCAACTGGAGTGGGATCTTCCCGGGCCACCGCCATCGCCCCCGCCAAGCGGGCAAGGGATCCTACTCCTCCGCCTCGCCGCACCGGAGGGGAGCCGGACTTCGATCTTTCCGCGCTCAGCTCCGACGAGGAGGGAGAAGAGTAAGTTCCTTTGGTGCTCTTGTAGTTCTTCAATCTTGCTGTTTTTATCTTGTATCTGACTTGCTTCAATCTGAACTCCTTTCTTTTCAGGACGCTGGCCCAGAGAGCGGCAAAGAGGGCCAAGGCCGTGGTGATTGTCATCGAAGATGACCCCATCGTGTCAGCAGGGGGTGGGTCCGAGACCACCTTGATGGACCCGGCAACAACTCCTCAAAGCAGCCCCCAGCGCAGCCCCCAGCGTAAGTTCATAGTTAGCTTTCTGCTATCAGGCGCGCATGAGTGCTTTTTCCTTTGTTGATATCTTGCTTGTTGATTTGTGTAGGAGCAGAGTAGCCATATTAGGAGCGCCCGGAAGCTGGTCCCGAAGTGCCATCTGCTTCGACTACGCCGCCAAGGGAGGAGTCCCCGGCAAGGGAGCGCTCTCCGGCAAGGGAGAACTCTCCGGCAAGGGGCAGTTCTCCAGCAAGGGACAGCACCGTCGATCCTGCGGCGGCCGAGACAGCAACTGCAGATCTTGGCACAGGTAATTCACTTGTCCAAAAACTTTCCATTGGGTTCTTCTTCTTCTGATTTTCTTCTCTTGGATTTTTGATTGATTTTTCTCCCTTCTTCGTTCTTCAGACCCATCTGTTGCTGAGCCAATGGAGACAGAGGGCGCCGGTGAGGAAGGCGCGCATGGCAGCACTGACGACGCCGCCGCCAACGAAGAAGGGGCCGGTGCTGATGAGACCGCCAGTGAGGAGGCCGCCAAGGTTGCTGCCACAGAAGCCGGCGAGGGGTCGGGCGATCGCATTGACGACCCTGAGGCCGCAGGAGCGCCAGGCGCTGCGCCGACCGCCGATCCCTCTGCCGCTGCTGCGGAGCCGGGCTCCGAGGAGCCCCAGCCCGGCGCCTACTTGAAGGCCGGCGACGATATCTTCATCAAGCTACCCTGGGAGTCGAGCTCCAGGGCGCCGATCGAGGGGGAAACTTTCGATGAGGAGGTGCTCGCCTCCGCTGGACTGTCGTTGGTCGACGCGCCCAGCAGCAGCAGTGGCGAGCCTGAGGAGGAGCAGCTGCTGCGGAAGCTGCTGTCACTCTACCGCGCACGGCAAGCCAAGCTGGCTTCCCGGGAAGCGCTTGTCGTGAAGGCGGGAGTTGATATGGAGAAGCGCGCGGAGGAGCTCCGGGGCCACAATCAAGAAGCTCTCCGATCCCTGGCACAGGAGCGGGAGCGACTCGCCGAGGAGCGCACGGCCTTCCTTCTCGAGAAGGCCGAAGCTGAGGAGGAACAAAGGCTGGCCGCCGAGAAGCAGTCCGCGCGAGAAGGCGAATTGGTGCAGTGGAAGGCCAACCTCGACAGCTACGAGGAGGAGCTCGCCGAGCGCGAGCAAGCACTTGGCGGGGCGCTCAAGGAAGCAAAGGACACTGCTGCAATCGCAGAGGCCGCCAAGAAAGAGCTGGAGGAGAAGGTGGCGCAGCTGGAGGCCAACATCGGGAAGAGCGGCGAGGAGCTTGCCGCGCTCAAGCGTGAGCGTGAGAAGGATGCTGCCGCCCACGGTGAGCTGCAAGGTCTTCTCGCTGAGAGGGGCAAGGAGCTCAGCGCCGCCAAGGATTCCAATGTAGACCTGGAGTTGAAGTTGGCCACGCTGATGCAGACGCTGGACAATGCCAAGGAGCGGGTCAAGGCTGACAAGGCGCTGCTGGAGAGCATCGCAGTTACCCAGAACTCATTCAGAGATACTGTGGAGCACTGGACCGAGGGTCTGGGGAATATTGCCGCAGTCATCGACAAGGAGCTGGCACAGCTGGGGATGGAGGACTTTGGGTATCCCTCCGACGAGAATCTCCAACCCAGCGCCAAGCTCAGCCTGTTCTTCAAGGGCGTGGCGACGGCACTCCAGCGGCTCCGGGAGAGGATCCCAAAGCAACTGGCCGACGAGTCGCGCAGAATCTGCGCCGGGGTTCTCCAGAAGGTGCTGATGAAGGTGGCCTTCCGCAATCCAGGCCTCAGCTTCACCAACGTCCTCAAGTCCTTGCCGCCAGACGCCGATCGGGACGCACTCAAGGCCCTTGTCGCACCCATTGTGGACAAGGTGAGCAAGATCAAGAGGGTTGAGGGCGATCGTGTAGACTAGGCCGCCCATTTCTTCTTTTCCCTTGTCGCTGCTAATCATGTTATGAAAACAGTCTGTTAGAGCTGCGACAAGTTATCTTGTAATATAACTTTATTTCTGTTATCAATTGCTATGTTATTTCCTCTACTAGATTCCTTCCTTTGTATGTTTTTACCCTACGCTTCTAGGGAACTTGTCGGCGCAGGCACCCGAGCCGCGAGCGCTGAGTGCGGAACGTCAGCAGCCTGCTGGCGGTGCTGCTTCCAACAAGAAACCTTGTCGCGACTAGATGCAGCACACTTAAGTTGTTGAGCGGACTCGAAACAAAGTAAGGGAGCAACTAGCCACGAGTTGGTTCCTCCGCGCACAGGTTTTCTATACAAAGGAGGGTCGTTCGAGGAAGATAACTCAAAAATTTAAAAACTGATTGCTCAAACTTTGGCAACTTAGCTTTTCTGTCGTTTGCTTCCCGGCAAGGCAAAACTTTGCTTGAACGACGCCTGCTCCATACCACAATCTTCTCCTTCCCCCCCGGCAAACTTGTGTGCGAGGGAACCTTCTTTTCCTTTGTTGAAAAAAAAGAAAGAAGAGAAAATAATGATATGGAGCCCTTCGGCTCGTTATTGCTTACCGGATGTAGGTGCTACACAAAGTGTTAGATAACGCATGCAAGAAAGAAACTAATGCATGAAATGGACAAGTTGTGCGGAGCACATGGGGTTTTATTTATGCACGGGATCTGCGCCCGGCTTTGTACAAAGGATTACATGCAACAGCGGCAAGACTTGTACAAAAGGTGGTTGCCGGAATGGGTTCCGGCAACCGCGCCCTACGGGAAAAACTTACAAAGATGTTCTATGTTCCAGGAGTTGCTCACCGGAATGCCATCTTCGGTCTCAAGGCGGACAGCGCCGGGCCTAGTGACTCGTTTCACCCGATAAGGGCCTTCCACTTCGGCGTCAACTTGTTGGAATTCTTGGCGGACTGAGCGCACCAAAGAACAAGGTCGCCTTCCTCGAACTTCTGGCCTTAACTTTGCGGCTATGGTAGCAGCGCAAAGCTTGGTGGTATTGAGCAGCTCGTACAGCAGCAGCCTGAAGACGATCTTCCTCAAGGAGCAGCGCGTCGTCTTGTCGCAGCTGTTCTTGCTCAAGCTCATCATAAGCGAGCACTCGAGGCGATCCGTATACGAGTTCCGTGGGGAGAACTGCCTCTGCTCCATAGACTAGAGCGAAAGGCGTCTGGCCAGTGGCTCGATTTGGCGTCGTTCTGATCGACCAAAGAACCACCGGCAGCTCCTCGATCCAGTTTCTTCCGCACTTGCGCAGCCTGTCGAAAGTTCTGGTCTTGAGCCCGCGCAGCACTTCAGGATTTGCCCTCTTTGCTTGACCGTTGCTTCTCGGATGAGCAACAGAAGCGAAGCAGACCTTGGCGCCAAGGTCTTGGACGTACTGCATGAAGGTGCGGCATATTAATTGCGTGCCGTTGTCGGTGATGATCCTGTTAGGGATCCCAAAATGGCAAACAATTGACCTGAAGAACTTGACTGCTGACTGTGCTGTCACCTTCCTCACTGGCTGCACTTCCGGCCACTTTGTGAACTTGTCGATTGAGACGTACAAGTACTCAAAGCCCTCGACAGCTCGGGGGAAAGGGCCAAGGATATCGAGCCCCCAGACCGAAAATGGCCAGGATAAAGGGATCGTCTGGAGAGCTTGAGCTGGCTGGTGTATCTGTTTGGAGTGGAACTGGCACGCTTCACACTTGGTTACTTGTGTAGTTGCATCCTGGAGGGCTGTCGGCCAAAAGAAACCTTGCCGGAAAGCTTTGCCGGCAAGTGCTCTTGCGCCAATGTGGTGGCCACATATGCCTCCATGTATCTCTGCCAACAGCTTTTGTCCATCTTCCCGGCAAATACACTTCAATTTCACACCATTGAGTCTTCTTCTGTACAGTATGCTATCGACAAACTGGTACATACTTGACTGCCGGGCTACTTTTTCCGCTTCTTCTTGCTCTTCGGGAAGTTATCCTGTCTGAAGGAAATGGACAATCTGCTGTGCCCATGCTGGAGCTTGTGGCTCGACAACAAGGACTAAAGGCTCATCTGCTGCTGCGGGAACATCCGCTTCTACGGCAAGGACTTGCGGCCCTGCTGGAGCTTGATGTTCCCCGGCAAGCTTGCCGGAGCAAAACTTGTCGGGAGCGTCTGCTTCGACGGAACAAACCATAAGGCTTACCGGAGCAGACTGCCCCTCAGCATCCTTGGTGTTGATCTTGGGGACTTTCTTGGCGGCGGCTTCGGGGAGCTCTGCCGGAAAGTAGTCACCAGAAACCAACTTCCTCTTCTTGCTTTGTCCAGTTGATGGTGTTACGGATGGTTGAGTCAACTTGAGCACAAAGATCCCTGGTTCCAGAGGTAACTTTAGTGCGGCGCACTTCGACAGGCCATCAGCAATGTCATTCTGAGCTCTTGGGATATGCTCCATCTGTAGGCCGTCAAAGTGCTCTTCTAGCTTCCTCACTTCATCAACATATGCTTCCATCAATGGACTCTGGTAGTTCTTGTTCACTTGGCGGACGACAAGCTGTGAGTCACCCCTGACAATGAGCTTCTTGATCCCAAGGTCTGCTGTGATTCTGAGACCGGCAAGGAATCCTTCATACTCTGCAATATTGTTGGTTGCTTGCTCCTTGGGAAAGTGCATCTGGACTACGTACTTGAGGTGCTCTCCGGTGGGCACGACAAGCAGCACGCCCGCACCGGCGCCTTGCAGCGAGAAGGCACCATCAAAGTACATCAGCCACTCTTTGCTTGCCTCTTTGACGGGGATGCTCGTCTCTGGAATTTCTTCATCTGGTGTTGGCGTCCATTCTGCTATGAACTCTGCCAATGCTCTGCTTTGGATAGTTGAAGTGCTCTCAAACTTGAGGCCAAAGCTTGATAGTTCCAGCGCCCACTCGACAATCCTGCCTGTCGCTTCTGGATTTTGCAGTATCCTCTTCAGCGGAAAGCGAGTGACGACTGTGATCTCATGTGCTTGGAAGTAATGGCGCAGCTTTCTCGAGGCCATGAGGAGGCCGAAAAGCAACTTCTGCACACCGGAGTACCTTGATCTAGCCCCCTGTAGAAGGGAACTGACAAAGTAAACTGGACGCTGCACCATTCTCTTCTGCATCTTATCATGCTCCTGCGCAGATCCATCTCTGTCGGGACCAGAGCTTGTCGGCGAAGCCCCCTGCTTGTCGCTGGATGCATCTGCCGTGGTTGCTGGCTCATCATCTGCCTCCCTCTCCGCCACTAACGCAGCACTAACCACTTGATTGGTTGCCGCTATATACAGCAGCAACTTCTCTTGCGGCTTAGGTGCGACAAGTGTTGCAGTGGAGGACAGGTATCTCTTCAAGTCCTGCAGCGCAGCCTCCGCCTCCGGAGTCCATTTTATTGGACCTGCCTTTTTCAAAATTTTGAAAAATGGCAGGGCGCGCTCAGCAGATCTAGAGATAAACCTGCTGAGAGCAGCCACGCAACCGGCAAGCCTTCGTACATCCTTGACGCGCTTTGGTGCTTCGATCTGCTCAATGGCCTTGATCTTGTCGGGATTGGCTTCAATTCCCCGCTGAGACATGAAGAACCCGAGAAGCTTGCCGGAAGGGACTCCAAACACGCACTTCTCGGGGTTAAGCTTGAGGTTGATCTTGCGCAGATTTACAAATGTCTCGTCTAAATCTTGAATCAGGGTCGCCCTATTCTTGCTCTTGACCACTATGTCATCCATGTAGGCTTCCACATTTCTGTGCATCTGCGGCTCAAAAGCGTGGTGGACTACCCTTGCGAATGTTGAACCAGCATTCTTGAAACCGAAAGGCATCCCTACGAAGCAGTACGTGCCACACGGGGTGATAAATGCGGTTTTCTCTTCATCCTCTTCTGTCATGAAGATCTGATGGTATCCTGAGTATGCATCAAGAAATGAAAGCAAATCACATCCGGCTGTGGAGTCAACAATCTGGTCAATGCGCGGCAAGGGAAATGGGTCTTTGGGACAAGCTTTATTAACATCAGTGAAGTCAATACAAAGCCTCCATTTCCCGTTAGCCTTGCGCACGACAACAGGATTGGCCAACCACGTGGGATGGAGCACTACTCTGACAAGGCCTGCTGCTTCCAACTTCTTGATTTCTTCTGCGATGAATTCTTGGCGCTCCACTGCCTGTTTCCTGACTTTCTGCTTGACGGGCCGCGCATGAGGACAGACGGCAAGGTGGTGCTCAATTACTTTCCTGGGAACACCGGGGATATCAGACGGTTGCCACGCAAACACGTCGACATTCGCCCGCAGGAAAGCAACGAGCGCGCTTTCCTATTTGGGGTCAAGAGTGGCGCTGATGGTGAAGGTACCACCAGTGCCGTCCTCCTTGGCGGACACCTTCTTGGTCTCAGGTGGAGCTGCCATTGCCTTCTTACACTTGCCGGTGGAGCACGATGGTGCGTCCTCGACGGTAGCGCAGCACTCTGAAGAGGTGCGCTTGCCGGAGTGGGCATCAGAGCTCTTGCCGGACTTGGTCTTCTTCTTCCCCCCGGGAGCTTCAGCAGCAAGTGTCTTGCGTTCTGCTGCAGCTGCTGCTTCCTGGCAGATCTTGTCGGCACAGATAAGAGCATCCTTCTTGTCGCCAGGGACAGAGATGACACTTATCGGGCCTGGCATTTTCAGTACGTTGTACGCATAGTGAGAGGCTCCCATGAACTTGGCGAGTGCCGAACGGCCAAGGATTCCATTGTAAGGTAATGGAAAGTCAGCAACATCAAACGTGACCCCCTCAGTCCTGAAGTTCAGCTCGCTGCCAAATGTTACCGGCAACGTGATCTTTCCCTTCGGCTTGCTCCTTCCCGGGTTGATTCCTTGAAATGTACCGGTCTCTTCGAGCTCGCTGTCAGGGATCTGGAGTTTCTGGAGCACCGCGGAGGAGATCAGGTTCAAGCCGGCCCCGCCGTCAGCTAGCATCTTAGTGACCTTGAGGTTGCGGATTGTTGGTGAAACCAACATCGGCAAGCACCCGACCGCAGTTATGCGATCAGGGTGGTCCTCAATATCAAAGATGATAGGCGTGCTGGACCATTTCAGAGGCTTGCGTGACTCGACGGGTGGTTCTGTTGCATTAACTTCCCGCACCCACTGCTTGGGCTGACGGCGCGAGGTATGCAGAGAAGCACCACCGTCAACGCACAGGACCTCTGTGGCTTTCTGGAACTCCTGCTCATCAGTCTCCTCATCATCCATGTCTTCATCGTCGTCGTCATCTTCATCCTTGTCGCGGCCGCGAGGAGGTCTGTCTCCTTGCCGCTGCTTGGCCTTGCCGCGGCGTCCTCCTCGGCCGGGACGTTTCTTGCCGGATCTCCCAGCACCTTCCTGGGCCTTCTCCTTGTCGCGCCGCTCGTATTCAGCTTTCTGTTGCTCAACAAGCTGCTCGACTTTCTTGCAGCTCTGAAGATCATGGCCCTTGGTGCGGTGGATCTTGCAATACTGCTTGTTGGTGCCGTCCTGCTTGTCGGCGACCGCCATCTCCGCGGCAACCTCCTTGCCGGAGTCACCAGCTTTGGCTTTCTTGGCGCCACCACCGTTGCCGGACTGGTCAACAACTAGCACCTCTTTGCCTTTCCTCTTCCTGTTGTTCCGCCGCCAGTTTTTCCTTGCCGGGGCAGCATCTTCACTGTCAGATCCTCCCGCTCCTACATTCTCTCCGGGGAGTCTCCTCCCTTCCTTAGCATGTGCACACTTGTCGGCCAGTGCATATAACTCACTGACGTCCCTGATCTTGCACATCGCCATTTCCTCCCGCATCCTGCGGTTTCGCACGTTCTGATGGAACGCGCTGATCACCGCGGCAGGGTGGACGTCTGGGATGTTGTGCTGCACACTGCTGAATCTCTGAATGTACTTGCGCAGGGGCTCTCCTTCCTTCTGGGCGAGCAGATGAAGATCACTCTCCTGTCCATGAGGCTTGTGTCCGCCTGTGAAGGCGCCGGCAAACTGATGGCACAGATCAGCCCAAGAGGATATGGAGTTGTCCGGCAAGTGCATGAGCCAGGATCTGACGTTGGGCTTGAGCACCAGCGGGAAGTAGTTGGCAAGGATCTTGTCATCCCGTCCCCCGGCAGCCCGCACCGCAATGGTGTAGATGCTGAGGAACTTCGACGGATGCGTCTTGCCGTCGTACTTCTCCGGTATGTCTGGCTTGAAGTTCTTCGTGCTTGGCCACTGGACTTGCCGCAGCTCACGAGTGAACGCAGGGAAACCTACCACGTACGGCAGATCGCCTGGTTCCCCTGGCGCATGCATGTCAACAGAGGGCCCAGCACGCTTGTCGGATTGACGTCGCGCTTCTCTTCGGCGCTTGATGCAAGTTCGAGTGTCTTCTTGTTGTCGATCATGAAGAACTTGGCGCTGATCGCGACGAGCTCGTGGATCCGACGATGCGGTGGAGTCGCTGTCGAGGTAGATCCGGCGAGTCGGCGATCTTGGCCTTCGGGGTGGTGATTGCATGGTAGTTGCACCTCCACCCATTTCGTCGCCACCGGCTCGCGCCCGGCAACCCTGCCGCGGCGGCGACGCGCTCGGCCGCCGTGGAGTGTCGCCGTTGGCGTAGCCGATGAGACTCTGAATGGTGGCCCTCCATTCGTCGATCTTGTCCGACGTCGGAGGGTAATCTAGGAGCAGTTGAGCTCGCGCCAAAGCTTCTGCTGGAGTGGTGGGTGGCAATGGCGGACGGCGCGAGGAGCGGGACGTGCTCGGACTTCTAAAGATGTTAGAAGGAGCAGTATCTCGTCCAGGCGATCGTGCCCCGCTCGTGCCAGCACGCTGGCGTGCATGCTGGTCTTGAGCGCCTCGAGATCCACCAGCTTGCTCTTCGCCTATCATGCGCACGGCACTGCGAGTGCCATGACACTGTTGGTCTTGCGCCTCTTGAGAGTGGCACGGAACATGTACAGTCGCCGAGGTTTGTGCAGCCTTGTCCTTGGACCTGGCAGCATCATAAGTTTCCTCGTCGACGTCCATTCTTCCGCCGACGTCCATTCCACCACCGGTTTGCTCCAACGGTGGCGGAAGTGACGTGGACGGAGCGGCTGCCGCCGAAGTCTTCTTCTTCGGTGGCATGTTGATGAAGGGAATGAAAATCTAGCTCGTGTGAACGCCGGATCAGGTTCACACAATCTCGACGCCCCCTACCAGGCGCGCCAAAGATGTCGGGGAAACTGATCCACGAACATCTATGGGGCCGGCGGACCGAGCCCCTTTCGGTTCAGCGGGGGGCGGAGATCACACGAAGAGCAGATCGAGGCGAAGCACACGAGCAGTTTACCCAGCTTCGGAGCTCTCCGGAGAGATAACACTCCTACTGCTGCTTGTTTGATTATCTTGTGTTCTTGCTCCAGAGAGAGCGTAGTGTTTTTCTGGGTTCCGAACCAGTCGAACCCCCTCTACGTTGCGCATGGGCCTCCTTTTATACGCTAAAGGGGTCACCGACAGGTGGCAACGCAGAGAAGGGTACAAATGTAAAAAGTGAGGTGGTTGGTACAGTTACTTGTACAGTGCACCCTACCTAACCCTGACGGCAGGGGACAAGGGCATTAAATGCCCGTCTGAGTCGCCCAAACAGTGCAGAAAACGACCGTTAGGGGCGCCACCGTTTGCCACGATGGCGATCTTGTCAGCTTCGCATGCCACTGCGCCCCGCTGGCTGCACAGCCTCCCGCCACGCGCGCCTGGAGAGGCCCCCAGAGCGACACGTTGGTGGATGTGCTAGAGCGTGGGCACAGAGTGGCCGCCTGCCGCGGCAAGCGCCTTGCCGCTGCTGTTATCTTGTTGGGTCCGGAAGCTTGTCGCTCACCGGGCCTCGAGGTACCTTGGTTGGTCTTCCCGGCAAGCTCCTCTTGCCGGGGCCTTGTTGCCTTGCCGGAGCGCGTGGCGCGTCGCGGCAAGTTCCTTGGAGTGCCTTGGTTGGCCTTCCCGGCAAGCTCCTCTTGCCGGGGCCTTGTCTCCTGAGCTTAAATACTTTGTTCTTGAATGGCTCCAAGGGAACCTCGGAGGATCTTGGCGTTCGCCCGGCAAGCCTTGCCGCGGGGTGCTGCAACTGCCCGTGCACAAGTTCGGGGTACTAGGGTACCCCTATTCTAGTACACCGACAACATCCATGCCAAGTTTCATGATTTTCAGACGTGTTTTGGATTTACAAGAATTTTAAAACCAAGTTTCTCAATGTTCTCGGCCGAGCCATGATGCCCAGATGTTTTAATTTTATTCTCATTTCTTGCATGGGACCTAGAAATTCACTCGAGGACACAAATGTGATTTTTCAACCAACTTTGGTGCACGAGAGCATGTGCTTGTAGTTCAAATTTGACTTATGCACATTAAATGACCAGAAACTCAATTAATGTATAAAAAACGACAAATGAACCCGGAATAATTCCAAAATTTAACATGGCACCAATGTAGTTCTACGTTGCCTTTGTTAAGAAACTCAAGGGGGGGCAGCGTATATCGTTTCACACTCAAAGGTGGCACGTTCCCTCTTAGAACCACGAGCTTCCAAATCGGCCCAATTTTTACCACAACATGTTAGTGCCATGACATGACACCATGCCAAGTTTCATGATTTCCAGGCGAGTTTTGGATTTACATGAATTTAAAATCAAAGTTTCTCGATGTTCTCGGCCGAGTCATGATGCCCAGATGTTTGAATTTCATTCTCATTTCTTCCATGGGACCTAGAAATTCAACCAAGGACAAACATGTGATTTTTCAACCCACTTTGGTGCACCGGAGCATCTGCATGCAATTCATATTTAGATTACGCACATTCAAAGTCCAGAAACTCAATTAATGTATAAAAAGGCCAAATTAACCCGAAATAATTCCAAAATTTAACAGGGCACTCATATAGTTCTATGTTGCCTCTGTAAATAAATCAGGGGGGAGGCAGCGTATATTGTTTCGCACACAAAGGTGACACATTCCCTCTCGGAACCACGAGGCTTGTTGAGAGAATCTCCGGTTTTGCAAGAGGCTTATACCAAAACTTGTCCCAATTCAGCCAAAAATTATACGTATGAAAACAGGGTTTAGATTATCCCAAACATCTCGCTACCTAGACCAATAATGTACTATGATTTTAATTCAACATAAAATGGACACAAATATTTGAATTGGAGAGCGTATGGTACATGTAGTTCATAGTGAAATATGATTACTGCTATATGTATGTTTTTTGTTATCAAGATAATATTTAAATTATTGTATAACTTGACAACAATCGTATTCAAATAAGGAAAATTGATTCACATTTAGTCCATATGGTAGACGACAATATATATGTTCACATGGTGGAGTAAAATGTTCATATATGATGGAAGATCAAAATGTACGACTACATCAATTATAAACCGCAAGGTCACCTAACGATATATTCGAATTCAACATAACATGGATTCAAAAATTGAAATTCGAGATCATGGCATCTGTAATCATATAAAAAGGGACATTACTCTTTCTTTGGTGGGAATTGATTTGTTTTTTGTTGTTGTTGAGGGAAGTGCGAATCGATTTGGTACTATGCAGGGTAATCTTGTTCTCCCGATTTTTTTTACATTTTTCTTGTAGTTTTTTCAATGGCATCTATAGAAATATAGTAAAAGGGGACACGACTCTCTTGTGTCTTGTATGAATTGTTTTTTACACGTCAAGTTTGTTCTTCCGAACAAGGAATCCGCACCTTGTTATCCCGAAATTTTCAAGCTCGAATATCTTTTGTCTCACCTGCTTTGAAACTCCCGCTTCTTCAACCCGTGCCGCGCCTTGTTATCCCGGAATTTGGACGCGCGCGAGAACTCCCTCCTCATCCGAAATCGCTCCCGCAGCCCAGACACGCGAAATCTCCCTTCTACCCCTCAGCCAGAAATGAAGCTCCATGTCGCGGTGTCAAAACCGGTGGGGGTACGCTGGTAACTTACCCTACATTTCGGACAAGCGCGTCCCTAAGCTTGGTTCCCCCCTCCCCCTTCGCCCCTCCATTCGTACACCGAGGCCGCCAAAACCCGCGAAACCCCACGCTCCTCCGTCGGCCTCCTGACCGCCGCCCAGCCGGAGTCTCTTCCCCGACTATGTCGTCCACCAAAACAGCTCGCCGTCCCTCATCTACCGCACTAGATGAGGATCCGTTGTCGATCTCGTCGTCTCGCCGGATCAGCCGCCCCGTCCTCCACCTCTAAGGAGCCGCCCCGATGTTCGCCTCATCTATCGTGCCACCTCAATCCCCACAGCACCGTCTTGACCTGCCCCACCGGAATCGCAGCACCCTCACCAATTCCTCCGATGAAGCCGAGGCCAACTCGGTGCCACCAAGGAGGTTCTGCAGTCACTGCTGCATTTTATCTTTTATTCGATCTCACGGGGCTGCCGATGCTCGATATCGAGCAGACATGGCATGCCTCCATCGACGGCGATGTTGCCGGCCACATCCACGGCGTCTCTCCCCCATGTCGTTGCTTCCTCGGCGGTGGCTTCCACAACGGCACTAGTTGTAGCTGCTCCAGCTCTCGCTCACGCTGCGGCTCTGTTCTTGCTATCGGTCGTGCTGCTGCACTGCTGCTGCTTTCGTTCGTGCTGCTACTCTGCTCTTGCTCTCGCTTGCGCTGCTGCTGCTGCTGCATGACCTCCAGCAGCTACAGGAGTTGCTGCTTTAGCACTCGCTCGCGGTGCTACTGCACGACATGCTCTCTGCTAGTGCGTTCCCTGCTCGAGCATCTGCTGATTTAGATCACTGCTTCTCTGCTACTAGTGCTCGAACGCCCTAAACATCTATTGCAATGCTCTGTTACTAGTTCAATCAGTTTCGACGGTAAAATTCAGTTTCGACTATGAAGTTCATTTTCTTCAGTTAAGTTCAGAGTGAACAGTACTTATGGCATCTGTCGGAGCGGCCGTGGCGCTGCTGATGCGTTTTACATCATCTATTGCAGATGATATTAGGGTCCCACTTCAGATTAACGTTGTGTGTCTTGTCATGCTTCAGCCTCGTCGCCGTACACCTTAGCGGAGCTGCTCCAACAACGGAACTGTCCATCACAGCGGAGCAGTACCCTCGGCGCCGTTTCCAGAGGCCTCGGATCTTCTTCCCCGCCTCCGACAGTCACACCAGCATCATCACCATCCTCCATGTCCAACCCAATGATGCTGAGGTCCACAAGGCTATGCCAAAGAGGTTGTACACTCGTCGCATCACTTTGTTTCTCCATTCCTCTGTTCTTCCAATTCATATGAGCCAAACACCTAGGTTGACTGAAATCCTATGTTTCCAAATGCTTTGTTTTGCACGTGCATTCCTATCCTATTCCTGTGTTTTTCCTGTCCCTGCATTTGTAGAATCCTCAAATTCTAAGGAGCCCTTACAGATTTACTTCATTTTCAGATAGGCGTCAAAGAAAACTCTGTGTGTTATGTCCTGCTCCTGCCGTCATCCACCCCACCTGAGGTGCACCATCGACAGAAGCGTTCACTGCAGTAGAGATCCCCCTGCAGACTTCCTTTCGCCGCCTCAGATCATCTTCCCCGTTGCCGGCAGCCACGCCAACTGCATTACCATCATCGACTCAGCAGATGAACCTGAGGACTACACAGTTCCGGAAGAGAGGTCATAGTCTTTCGTGTTTGCTTATGTTATACATCGGTTATTATTACCTGCTACTTTATCATTCAATCTTGAGTTTTGAATTGCCCATGGGTCTCATATCGAGCCAGCAATGAATAGTATCTGTCTACTATCTGGTTCATCTGGGGTCTTCTATGTGGTTCATGTTGGGTGGGCAACAAACAATAGATGATCCATTGTCTATCTTTTTAAACTGAAGCTATAATCTACCTGCTATCATTAGTTTTGGATCCATCCACTCGTTTGCTACCATCAGTCTTGATTTTTGCATGCACCAATTAGGCCTTACAAAATCTAACTATTTTTTTATTATGCATGTCAGACATTGTACACAATCGTATTGAACATGTAGAGAAAAAGAGAAGACCGTTGCGTGCGAATATAATGTCATGCAGACGCCGCTCCATGGTGGGCGAAGTGCCCCCCTCCTGCATTTCTAGATTGTATTCCAGAGAAAGATAACTGTTCAGATGGAGATTCAGAAGGAGCCGACCACGCCTGTTTACCACCTGAGGTGTTTGCTCTAACCTGTCATGCTGATGTTGGTCATATCATGCATATGGCGCCTTGCATTGCTTACATTATACATCTTGTATGTCATCAGCTTAGTTTAGATTTGCTTTGTGTGAATGCCACCTATTTGGTTTCTATATCATACTCCCACCATTCCTAAATATTTGTCTTTTTAGAGATTTCAACAAGTGACTACATACGGAACAAAATGAGTGAATCTACACTCTAAAATATGTCTATATACATCTGTATGTGGTAGTCCATTTGAAATCTCTAAAAAGACAAATATTTAGGAACGAAGGGAGTATATGGGAATTATGCAATGCCATCTTCTTTAGCCAGGCATCATATACATGAATCATGCAATGCCATCCTGTGTAGCTAGTCATCGTATATGTGAATTGTATCGTGCCATATTTTTTCCATAATATATTCTATTTGTCAACAATGCTTATACATTCATCACCTCTTCCTGTGCATCAGCTAGGTGAGTTGGTCATGGGAAAATCTGGAGTGAAAACAAGGTCTTCTGAGCAGTCAGTGCTACCTATCGATGCAGATTTCTTGCTGGTTACAGATAGCTCCTCAGAGGAGGATTCCGAGAGAGATGACCAGTCATATTCCGCCCCCCCCCCCAAGGTGCATGCTCTAACTTGGCTGGGTTATATTGCTCATATCATGCATATGGTGTCTTGCATTGCCATGCCATCTGCTTAGATTAGACATGCTTTGTGTGAATGCCTCATGTTTGCTTTCTATATCAGATATTTGAATTATGCAATGCCATGTTTTTCAGCCAGTTATCATATATGTGAATTATGCACCGCCATGGAGCCAGGCATCATATATGTGAATTATCTCATGCCATCTTTTTTTCATTACATATTCCATTTGTCAACAATCTGTGTATATTGAACTACTCTTCATGTGTATCAGCCATTTGAGCCGGTTATGGAAATATCTGGAGTGAAAACAAGGTCTTCAGAGCAGGCAATGGTACCTGTTGAAGCATATATCTCGATGGTTACAGGGAGCTCCTTAGAGGAGGATTCAGAGAGAGATGACCAGTCCTATATCCCACCCGAGGTGTATGCTCTAAGTTGCAATGTTTATATTTCTCATATGATGCATATGGTGTCTTGCATCTGCTTAGTTTAGAGATCATACATGCGAGTGACAGCTGCTTAGTATATGAATCAATTATGTCAATTATATCATGCCATCCTGTATACTTAGACAACATGTATGTGAATTATTTCATCCCAACCTATTTTAGAAAGACATCATATAGTTTTTTCATGTCATCATGTTTAGGTACTCATCATATGTTGAATTATGCCATTATATCATGTTAAGTTATCCGTCATATATCCGAAACTATGTCATGCTATCCTATTTAGTTAGCCATCATATATGTGAAATTGTGTCATGTTGTCCTGTTTGGTTAGACAACATATGTGTGAATTACCACATCTGTCTATCATACAATGTCTGTACATTCAGTTTCTTTTCTTGTTTATCAGCCATTTGAATTGGAGGGGGTAATGGCAGTATCTAAGGGAGCAAAAACCTATTCTTCACAAAAGACAGTGCTACCCGTCGATGCAGATAGAACCATGGTTGTACTGGCCCACAAACTAGCCCCACCACACATAATCGAGACTCTTCCAGATTGCACACTTACACCGTTGGGAAGAGAACCGGCTACAACCCATCTAACCGCAACCCCAGCGGATAGTAACCCACTTATAGTTGACAAAGCACCATGTCCACCACAGAGTACCCCCACGCGAGCAGTTTGTAAACCTACTGCAGTGCCCAGAGCACGAAGACCACCATAGCTAACCCAAACTCCATGTTTAAAGCAGAAGAGCAACTATTCTCAGGTCAGATTCCGTAGCTATGGTCCATACTCCTTTGCCGTTGCATCACTGTATTTACTCATACCAACTACTTTCGAATTTGAAGGATCCAATTGAAACTCCAATGGCGCAACAGGTATTTTTTAAACCTATTTGTTTAACTGGATTGCTATTCTAACTTCTTGATCTATGTTGATTTTAGTTTAAGTTGTATAAACAGTTATGTTCTCATGTGATGCACATTACAAGTGCTGCCAATGCTGTGTAGTTTCTCACACTTATATTCTGTCTATGCTGCTGTGTCTTAAAAATATATGAGTTGAAATGTGTCTCTATCTTGATTAGGGAACAAAAACTAGAATGATATGGACAATACAGTGACCATAGTACATAGATATATGTTTGTTTCATGTTGTTATCCTGTCCACCTTACTACTGAACCGGTTTACCAAAATGAGTTTCGTATACTACAAGCTAAACCTGTGATGTGTCTGCTTGTTTCTCTTGTAGTATGCAAACAGAATATTGGAGAAGAGCACCCCACTATGCAATGGTAGAGAAAGTAATGCAGATAAGGTTCAAGATAGTTTGACAACCCTGTTGGTCTCCAAGAAAGGTGATAAAAACGATCTTGTAGACAGTGAGAAAACCCCACAGTCCTGCGTTGATGTAGTGTTCGAGTTACTGGCCAGTATCGCTGGCACAAGCTCTTCGAACTCGCTGCCTGAATCACTTCGGCTTCTTCAGTCTCAGCTACAAGCTGAAAGGCATCAGTCAGCTGTGCTACGGCAAGAAGCCGAAGGACTGAGGAAGTCCCTGCAGAATTCAGATGCGTACTTTCTTGTGCAACAGCAAGCGCTGGAGGATTTAAGCGCCAAACAAGAGAAAGTTAATAAGCTTGCTAAGCATCTTGCCAGCATTATGGGTACCCAGGATATTGTTTCTTGAACTCTTCTGAAGTGGTTTCAGTTCTGGACTTGTTTTGCTGCGGCGTTTATATGTTGCTTTGTTCCCTATATTTGCACTGGTGGCGAACATGGATGTAATATGTGTAATAGCCATGATAGCCTAGCATAAGTTGCTTGCTTATTTATTTCCTTGTTGTCTTGTTTATTTGTTTGCTTGTAGTCAGTGCAGTTCTTTTTCCGCGGTTTGCTAGTGGCTGCAATAACCTATTTTTTAAAACTAGGCCACAATAACCATGGGCTAATATTTACTATAGTGACACTGGGCCTCCTACGGGCCGTAGAAACAGTAGGCCTTCTATAGGCCGTAGAAACAATGGGCCTTCTACGGGCCGTAGAAACAATGGGCCTTCTACGGGCCGTATCATCAATGGGCCTTATACGGGCCGTATGATCGATTGGCCAAACATGGGCCAATAACAGGCCGCATTATGGTCGTAAACGGGCTAGAGTTGGAATCATCCGTTCATGGGCCGACCATAACGTGCCATCGTTAATAGGCCATATTTGATGACGCTATGAAAACGGCCCAACGTATTAACGGACCACAAACGGGACGACTGTAACCACGGGCTGAATTTGGCCCACAAGCAGAAAATGACAGTAACGGGCCGTAAGTAATCGAATGCTGGAAATGAGCCCAAGAAAAAATGGGCTCTGAGAAGGCCGAAAGATAACATGGGCTGGAAACGGCCCAACGGCATAACGGGCCGTTAATGGGTATAAAGTGATACACTGTTCATTACGGGCCAGTTTCACCATGGGCCGTTAATGCGTGTAAAGTGATACACTGTTCATTACGGGCCAGTTTCACCACAGGCCGTTAATAGGCCAAGAGTTACATAGGGCCTCATATGGGCCGAAAGACGTCATGGGCCATACATGGGCCAGAAGTGAAAACGGGCTGGAATCATATTGGATGGCCCAGATGATGCTACTGGGCCTAATTCGGATAGGGTGTAATGGGCCTTGGGTTAGTGGGCTATAAATGGGCTATATGCAAACAGGCCGTTAACAGGCTTTCCATGGGCCGGCCCGCCACCTTTTGACCAAGTCAAACGGGCCGGCCTTTTCACAGGAATGGGCCTCTGTTGGGCCGTGCCACGTGTCGACATATCATAAGCGCCTTCTGTCCAATGAGTGGATGACATCTGTCCCAACGATGAGCCGACACGTGTTTCCTCCAGTCAATGATGATTTTACACGTGGAAAATCCCCATTGGTCGGGGCTGTTAACGGGTTATCGGATCCAAAACCCGACCCGATAGCTTAACGGTGTTCCATTACGGTGGATGCCACATGTCAGTCACCCTTGACGAAAGCACTTCTGTGACACGCGATTTATCATCATGGAAGCACACACTTCCATGATGATAATTTTGGTAATGTCATGGAACACTTCTACGACAGCACAGTTATGACTATCTCGATTCTGTCATAAAATTGTCATGGATGTACATGCATGACAAAAAACACTACCTACCGTGACAAACACGTATCATCATGGAAGTGTATTTTTTGTAGTGTCGCTTGCTCACGAAGACCTAGGGCATTTTGAGGAAGCCCATCATTGGAATATACAATCCAAGTTCTATAATGAAAAATTCCCACTAGTATATGAAAGTAATAACATAGTAGACTCTATCATGAAGATCATGGTGCTACTTTGAAGCACAAGTGTGGTAAAAGGATAGTAGCATTGTCCCTTCTCTCTTTTTCTCTCATTTTTTTATTTGGGCCTTTTCTCTTTTTTTTATGGCCTCTTTTTTCTAGTTCGGAGTCTCATCCGGACTTGTGGGGGAATCATAGTCTCCATCGTCCTTTCCTCACTTGGGACAATGCTCTAAAAATGATGATCATCACACTTTTCTTTACTTACAACTCAACAATTACAACTCAATACTTAGAACAAAATATGAGTCTATGTGAATGCCTCCGGTGGTGTACCGGGATATGCAATGAATCAAGAGTGACATGTATGAACGAATTATGAACGGTGGCTTTGCCACAAATACAATGTCAACTACATGATCATGCAAAGCAATATGACAATGATGGAGTGTGTCATAGTAAACGGAATGGTGGAAAGTTGCATGGCAATATATCTCGGAATGGCTATGGAAATGCCATGACAGGTAGGTATGGTGGCTGTTTTGAGGAAGGTATATGGTGGGTGTGTGATACCGGCGAAAGGTGCGTGGTATTAGAGAGGCTAGCAATGGTGGAAGGGTGAGAGTGCGTATAATCCATGGACTTAACATTAGTCATAAAGAACTCACATACTTATTGCAAAAATCTATTAGTTATTGAAACAAAGTATTACGTGCATGCTCCTAGGGGGATAGATTGGTAGGAAAAGACCATCGCTCGTCCCCGACCGCCACTCATAAGGAAGACAATCAATAAATAAATCATGCTCCGACTTCATCACATAATGGTTCACCATACTTGCATGCTACGGGAATCACAAACTTCAACACAAGTATTTCTCAAATTCACAACTACTCAACTAGCACGACTCTAATATCACCATCTCCATATCTCAAAACAATTATCAAGTATCCAACTTCTCATAGTATTCAACACACTCATAAGAAAACTTTTTTATTAATCTTGAATGCCTAACATAATTAAAGCAAATTACCATGCTGTTTTGCAGGACTCTCAAAGTAATCTAAGTGAAGCATGAGAGAACAATAGTTTCTATAAAACCAATCCACCACCGTGCCCTAAAAGATATAAGTGAAGCACTAGAGCAAAAACTATATAACTCAAAAGATATAAGTGAAGCACGCAGAGTATTCTAACAATTTACGAATCATGTGTGTCTCTCTAAAAAGGTGTGTACAACAAGGATGATTGTGGAAAACTAACAAATAAAGACTCAAATAATACAAGACGCTCCAATCAAAACACATATCATGTGGTAAATAAAAATATAGCTCCAAGAAAAGTTACCGATGGAAGTAGACGAAAGAGGGGATGCCTTCCGGGGCATCCCCAAGCTTGGGCTTTTAGGAGTCACTTAGATTATCTTGGGGTGCCATGGGAATCCCCAAGCTTAGGCTCTTGCCACTCCTTGTTCCATAATCCATCAAATCTTTTACTCAAAACTTGAAAACTTCACAACACAAAACTTAAAGTAGAAAATCTCGTGAGCTCTGTTAGCGAAAGAAAACAAAACTCCACTTCAAGGTACTGTAATGAACTCATTATTTATTTATATTGTTGTTAAACCTACTGTATTCCAACTTCTGTATGGTTTATAAACTATTTTACTAGCCATAGATTCATCTAAATAAGCAAACAACACACAAAAACAGAATCTGTCAAACACAGAACAATCTGTAGTAATCTGTAGCTAATGCAAGTCTGGAACCCCAAAAATTCTAAAATAAATTTCTGGACGTGAGTAATTTATATATTAATCATATGAAAAAAGAATTATCTAAATAGGACTTTCCAAATAAAAATGGCAGCAATTCTCGTGAGCGCTAAAGTTTCTGTTTTTTACAGCAAGATTAAAAAGACTTTCCCCAAGTCTTCCCAACGGTTCTACTTGGCACAAACACTAATTAAACACAAAAAACACAGCCAAAACAGAGGCTAGATAAATTATTTATTGAATAACAGCAAGGAAAAATATTGGGTTGACTCCCAACAAGCGCTTTTCTTTAAAGCCTTATAGCTAGGCCTAAGATTTCAACGATGCTCACATGAAAGACAAGAATTGAAGCACAAAGAGAGAATCATAAAACACGTGAAGAACACATATAAGTCTAACATACTTCCTATGCATAGGCATCTTATAGGCAAACAAATTATCAAGGTAAGAAAAAACTAGCATATGCAAGGAAGCGGAAAGAAACAATAGCAATCTCAACATAACGAGAGGTAATTTAGTAACATGAAAATTTCTACCACCATATTTTCCTCTCTCATAATAATTACATGTTGGATCATAAGAAAATTCAACAAAATAGCTATCACATAAAATATTTTCAACATGATCCACATGCATGCAAAGTTGACACTCTTCCAAAATAGTGGGATTAACATTAACTAAAGTCATGACTTCTCCAAACCCACTTTTATCAAAAACTTCATAAGATTGAACATTCTCCAAAATATGTGGGATCTAAAGTTGACACTCTTCCAAACCCACTTTCAATATTATTACAAACATTATAATCAATCTCATATTCATCATGGGGCTTAAATAAATTTTCAAGATCATAAGAAGAATCACCCCAATCATGATGATTGCAACAAATAGTAGTCATAGCACAACTAGCATCCCCAAGCTTAGGGTTTTGCATATCATTAACACAATTGACATTTATAATAACATCATTGCAATCATGCTTTTCATCGAAGGAACTATTAAATATGGGTGCAATAGCAACGATCTCATGTTTAACAAAAGGAACTATAGCAAATTCATCTTCATAAATATTGGCATCATGGCCACAAGAATAGCAAGCATCATGTTCATCAAGGGATATTTCAATCAAATCATCGAAATCATAATTATCTATAGATTCATGCATATCATTATTTTCTTTCGAAGCAATAGTCATTATTTCAAAAAATTCTTTGACATAGACATTATGAGCATAGTCATTATTTCAATAAGTATGTCAAAATTTTCAGATTCGTAGAGAGTAATATCATATTTTTCAATCAAAGGAGCAACTTCATAAGCACCCTTAAAAGCAACAAATTCTTCAGTTCGTTCGGTATCGTAGTAACTATAAACACCCTTTGCATAAGAAGATAAGATTTCAATATCATTAAACTCACATAGGTAGGGGAGGTGTTTTTTAGGGTTCTTAGAGCAACAAGTAAAATCACAAATTTCACAAAGATTCCAAGCATAACACAACAATCTGTTTATTTGATTCCATAAGAGTCTCCCTTTTTCAGACAAACGGTGACGCACAAAATGATCATGCTCATCTAAAGATTTCCCATCAACTAGGCTAGTTGGGGTATCAGCACAAGCGCATAAGGATCAAAGATGATCTAAGTAGAACACTTTAAGTGGATCCATATCAATAGATTTTTAGCAAGCAAAGATGCAAGCAAATAGAAGTCACATGGAATGACAAACAAGGATACATACGGGAAGAAGGCAAACAAAAGAAGAGGCAAATAGGGAAAGAGAAGGAGGATGGAGAGAGAGGGCAAATAAAACGGCAAGGGTGAAGTGGGGGAGAGGAAAACGAGAGGCAAATGGCAAATAATGTAATGTGGGAGATAAGGGTTTGTGATGGGTACTTGGTATGTTGACTTTTGCGTAGATTCCCCGGCAACGGTGCCAGAAATCCTTCTTTCTACCTCTTGATCACTTTGTTGATTTTCCCTTGAAGAGGAAAGGGTGATGCAGCAAAGTAGCGTAAGTATTTCCCTCCGTTTTTAGAACCAAGGTATCAATCCAGTAGGAGGCCACGCGCGAGTCCCTCTTACCTACACAAACAAATAAAATCCTCGCAACCAACACAATAAAGGGGTTGTCAATCCCTTCACAGTCACTTACGAAAGTGAGATCTGATAGATATGATAAGATAATATTTTTGGTATTTTTATGATAAAGATGCAAAGTAAATAAACCAAAATAAAAACGGAAAAGGAAATAGCTTGTTGATGGAAGATTAATATGATGGAAAATAGACCCGGGGCCATAGGTTTCACTAGTGGCTTCTCTCAAGAGCATAAGAATTACAGTGGGTAAACAAATTACTATTGAGCAATTGATGGAATTGAGCATAGTTATGGGAATATCTAGGTATGATCATGTATATAGGCATCACGTCCGAGACAAGTAGACCGACTCCTGCCTGCATCTACTACTATTACTCCACACATCGACCTCTATCCAGCATGCATCTAGAGTATTAAGTTCAAAAGAACAGAGTAACAGTTTAAGAAAGATGACATGATGTAGAGGGATAAACTCATGCAATATGATATAAACCCCATCTTGTTATCCTTGATGGCAACAATACAATACGTGCCTTGCTGCCCCTATTGTCACCGGGAAAGGACACCGCAAGATTGAACCCAAAGCTAAGCACTTCTCCCATTGCAAGAAATATCAATCTAGTAGGCCAAACCAAACTGATAATTCGAAGAGACTTGCAAAGATAACCAATCATACATAAAAGAATTCAGAGAAAATTCAAATATTGTTCATAGATAAACTTGATCATAAACCCACAATTCATCGGTCTTAACAAACACACCGCAAAAGAAGATTACATCGAATAGATCTCCACAAGAGAGGGGGAGAACTTTGTATTGAGATCCAAAAAGAGAGAAGAAGCCATCTAGCTAATAACTATGGACCCGAAGGTCTGAAGTAAACTACTCACACTTCATCGGACAGGCTATGGTGTTGATGTAGAAGCCCTCCGTGATCAATGCCCCCTCCGGCGGAGCTCCGAAAAAGGCCCCAAGATGGGATATCACGGGTACAGAAAGTTAAGGCGGTGGAATTAGGGTTTTGGCTCCGTATCTGGTAGTTTGGGGGTACGTAGGTATATATAGGAGGAAGAAGTGCGTCAGTGGAGCAACATGGGCCCCACGAGGGTGGTGGGCTCGCTTGGGGGGGTGGTAGGTGCGCCCCCCTACCTCTGCCCTCCTGGTTGCTTTCTTGACGTAGGGTCCAAGTCCTCTGGATCAAGTTCGTTCTGAAAATCATGATCCCAAAGGTTTCATTCTGTTTGGACTCCGTTTGATATTCTTTTTCTGCGAAACTCTGAAATAGGCAAAAAACAGCAATTCTGGGTTGGGCCTCCGGTTAATAGGCTAGTCCCAGAAATAATATAAAAGTGTATAATAAAGCCCAATAATGTCCAAAACAGGATATAATATAGCATGGAACAATAAAAAATTATAGATACGTTGGAGACGTATCAATGCCCGGGAGCAAGGACGTCCTCACCGTAGTTGGAGATACCAAGGAGGCTCTAGCGGTGCTCAAGTACACCCTCAAAACCGCCGCGGTGGCACCAACCGTCCAACGAGGCCACCCTAGGGGCTTAGGAGGTCGCACCAGCAAAGAAGAAGCGGTTATTCACACAAGATCGGGCCGAAACCAAGCAGGTGCCGGTCGAGGAAGATGGGTCCTCGGGAGCCACCTTCACCATAGGTGCCAACCTCAGCCCAAATCAAGAGGAGGCATTGGTGAGGTTCCTTCACGCGGAAAAGGATGTATTCTCCTGGGAACCCAAGTAGCTAGTGGGGGTCCCAAGAGGGGTGATCGAGCATCACTTCAGGGTGTGCCCCAATGTGCGCCCCGTGAAGCAGAAGGCGCGGCGACAATCCACAGAGAAGCAGTTGTAAGTGCATCTAGTACCACCCCTAGTTGGTTTTGGAGTATTGATGACCAACCTAGTTGAGGGACTAATGTGTTTGTGAGAATTGCAGGAAAACACAGGTAGAAGTCCCTCATTGATTCGGTTTTACTACCAGAGATGACCCCTAAAAATGTATGAAGACATTGAAGACAAAGGTGGTATATGAAGATATTCACATTGAAGACTATGACAAAAGAAGACACGTTATGAAGCCTATGGAGCTCGAAGACTTAGATCTTTCGTAGTTCTTTTTCTTTTGTGTTGAGTCATAGGAACCACCGTACTGTTAAGTGGGGTCCAGGAGAACCAGTCAGAATGACTGAAGTGATGCCTAAATCAAAAACCTATGTCTTCGAGCGAAGACAATGAGAGCGAATCTTGTCCAGAGCCGGACAAGTCAGCTTTGCTTGTAGCCCAAGCAAAGTTGCCATGAGAGTTTGAAAGCTGACCGTTGAGACACGTGTCAGTTCCTTAGTGACCCAGGGTCATTTCGGACAAATCAGGTCGGGTTGCCAAGTGGCTATAAATAGCCCACCCCCACAACCATAAATGGTTGGCTGCTCAGATTTTAGTGCACGGCTTTTGTCGTTTGAGAGCAACCCACCTCGAAGCGTTTGAGAGAAAATTCCTAGTGAGGAGAAAAGCCCTAACCACCCAGAGCCAGAGTAAATTGGGCATCACTTAAGTCTTCTTGTCTGTGTGATCTGAAGACTTATTACACTTGAGGACTGTGAATCCTCCAGACGGTTAGGCGTCGCGTTCAGAGCATCCAAGAGACATTGTGGATTGCCAGTGAACGAAGTTTGTGAAGGTTTGGGAGTCTACCTTGAAGACTTACCAGAGTGATTGGGCGAGGACTAAGTGACCTTAGCTCAAGGAGAATACGGTGAGGACTTGGTGTCCTGAACTGTGTGTTCAGGACTGGGTGTCAGGGACTGTGTGTCCTAAGGTTTAAATACCTAGCCGCTCCAACCAGACGTACAGTTGTCACAGCAACTGGAACTGGTCCAACATATCATTGTCTTCAACGAGTTACTGGTTTCATCTTCACTTCCTTTTCTTACTGTTACTCATTGTGAAGCCATTGCATCCTTGCTTTATCTTTTGTCTTCACAACGTGAATGTATGGTCAGTTTGGCTTCATAACTTCTTCCTACCTGATCCTTATTACACTGAAGTTGTTTGTCATTGTGCTTTCACTCTATTGAATACATGACCATGGCTGGCCTAGTGTAATCTAACTTCTGCTGCATAGTAATAGGCATAATCTTCGCTGTTTGTCTTCATAACTCTCACGTTTTGAAGACTTTCATAAAAATCGCCTATTCACCCCCCCTCTAGTTGATATAACGCACTTTCAATTGGTATCAGAGCTAGGTGCTCCCTTGTTCTGTGTGATTCGGTTTAACCACCTAGAGTTTTAGCTATGTCGACTGCAGGGATAATCAAAGTCTCCGCTGCTTGCCCCGTCTTCGATGAAACTGAATATCCCTACTGGAAGAATAAGATGCGCATGCATCTTGAAGCTATTGACGTCGACCTATGGTATGTCGTCGAGAAAGGCGTTCCCAAGGCTGGAGAAGGTGTCACTGCTGCTGATGTCAAGAAGTTCACTCAACTGGACTCTACTACCAAAAATATCATCTGTGGTCATCTGACAAAAGGACAGTATGGCCGTGTGAGTGCCTTGAAGACATCCAAGCTGGTCTGGGACTGGCTCTCCAAGGTCAATGAAGGCATCTCAACCCAGAGAGATCAAAGAATCAGTGTTCTTCGCAACCTCTTCAACCGCTTCAAGCGAAATGACAATGAGAATGTCCAGCACACATTTGACCGGCTCACTGACATCACAAATGAGCTTCAAGCCCTCGGCGCCACTGAGATCACCAAACATGAAATCGTCAAGACGCTGCTGAGATCACTTGATAGTTCGTTTGACATCCTGGCCCTGATGATTCAAGAACGTCCTGATTTCAAGACACTCGATCCGTCTGACATACTTGAGAGGCTCAACACACATGAGTTTCAGCTTTCTGAGAAAATAGATATCTACGGTCCAAACTATGGGAGAACTCGTGCCTTGAAGGCAAAAGCTGTTTCCTCATCTGAAGAAGAATCTGACTGCAGTTCTGATGATCCTGAAGACATTGGAAGAGAACTTGCAATGCTAGTGAAGAAGTTCCAAAAATTCACCAAGAAGAAAGGCTTCAGAAAATCTTCACGATCAAGCTCAAGGAATGATGAAGCTTCTGCTCATGACTACAAGAAGAAAGCATGTCACAAGTGCAAGAAAACTGGACACTTCATCTCTGAGTGTCCTCAGTGGGACAATGAGAACAGAAGGAAGAATAAGAGCAAGGAATATGATTCTGACGACAAGAAGAAGAAGAAATACTCAAAGTCTTCTTCCAAGTCTTCCTCAAAGTCTTCATCACACAAGAAGAGCTCATCTGGCAAGGCACATGCGTTTGTTGGCAAGGAGATGGATTCAGAGGAGGAGTCCGCAACTGAGGAGGCAGAGGTGGAGTCTGAGGAGGAGTCTGATTCTAGCATTGCGAGTCTGGCTACAACATACGTCGCCAAGTCCATCTTCAACACTGAAGACAATGACTACATCACCGACACCGACGCAAATGACAAGAACGACTCCACTCCTACCTACTGCTTCATGGCACGCGGTGCCAAGGTAAACACATGCACTACTCGCTATCAAACATCAAGTGACGATGACTCTGACTGTAATTCAAAACCCAGCTACAAAACACTTGCTAAAATTGCAACTGAACAACAGAAAGCTATGGAACATATTCAAAAACTGTTAGACAGAAGCGATGATCTGTTGGGTGCTGAAATGACTCGATCTGAATCCTTAATTGAAGACATAAAAAACCTTCACGTTAAGTATCAGGAACTTGAAGATCGTCTTGATACTCTCTCAACAACTCATGAAAAGCTTTCCTATGATTATCTTCAAAGGAAGCAAGAACTTGAGAAATTGAGAGCGGCTCATGAAGATCTTCAAAAGGAAAACGAGTCACTTCGCGCCGAACAGATCAGTCCCGCTGAGGAAGGATTTGAACCACCATGTCTTAAATGCATTGAGCGTGATAATGCTACTTCTGTTGCTGAATGTTCCACTGCTACTGCTGTTGCAATATCTTCAACAGTTGATGTTGTAACTAACCCCTCTGCTGAGGATACCACTGTTATTGCTGATGAGAATGCTAGGTTGAAGACATTGCTTGAAACAGGGATGTACAAAAGTCTTAAAGGACATCAGACATTATGCGATGTCCTCAAGAAGCAGATTCTGAACCGAAACCCTAGGAAAGAGGGTGTTGGGTTCGTGAGGAAAATAAATGCAGATGGCTCTTACTGGAAACCTGAGCAGTACCCCAAAACCACATGGGTTGCTGCAAAGGAACTTTCAGCAGATCCATCCAATTTATCTGGCTTCACTTTGCTAACCCCATTATCATTGAGGAATCCTTTGATGCAAACTATAAACTGTTTAAGAATCAGAATGGTGAAGTGTTTGCCAGGTACATTGGTACTAACTGCAGGAATGGACCACCTATGAAGAAGATCTGGGTTCCGAAAAGGTGTCTGGAAAATCTTCCTGTGAATGTCTTCATGACACCTCACTTGAAGAAGACGAACCTCAGACCAAAGGCTTCATATGGTCCAAAGGCTTCATACAAACAGAGGACTCACCTGAGTCACACTAACGCAAATGTTTTGCAGGGAAACCATACTCAGGCATATGAATATGAGAGCGGTTCTTCGAATCGTCATGTTCATATGACCAAAAATTATTCTGCTTATTCCTATGAGTATTATTGTCCACCTGCTAGATTGTTTGCTAAGGCTTCAAAGCCAAAATTCTCAGATGCTGCACTTAGACTTATTGCTTCTAAGCCACCCTTGAAGATGTGGGTGGTTAAGAAAGCTTAACTCTCTTTTGCAGGGAAAGGTCTCCAGCAGAAAAACAAAATCTTCTGACGCTATTGCTGGGGACCTTAAAAATCTTGTGGGGCGCAAGATAAAATGCCCAAATGGCATCGTTATGTACCTCGTTCCTGAATCGCATGCTACTTTCCCTATTAGTTCTAATCTGGATCTAAATTTTCATAACCCACTGGTTCATCAAATGTTTATGCTTCACAATTCTCTTCGTGAAGCCTATCCCCCTAACTGCACTGTAGGGTACGACACCAGCGACTTCAAAGTCTTCAGAATGGATTATTGACAGTGGGTGTACAAACCACATGACTGGCAAAAGAAGCCTTCTTATGGACTCAACATTACGTCCATCCGACAAGAGCCACATCACATTTGCTGACACTGGTAAAAGTAAGGTATTGGGTCTAGGTAGAGTTGCAATCTCAAAGGATCAACACATGGATAAATTCATGCTTGTTGAATCCCTTGGCTTCAACTTAATATCTGTCTCAATGCTTTGCGATTTGAATATGATCGTAATGTTTGGAAAATATCGTTGCCTGGTACTAATGGAATCTGACAAGTCTCTAGTGTTTGAAGGGTATCGGAAAGGTGATTTGTACGTGGTAGATTTCTCAGCAGGGCCACAACTTGCAGTATGTCTTCTTGCAAAAGCTTCAGAATGCTGGCTTTGGCATCGGAGGCTTGGGCATGCTGGCATGAGGAACCTCCACACCCTTGCAAAGAAGAAGCATGTCATAGGCATCGAGGGCGTCAAGTTCAAGAAAGATCACTTATGCGGTGCCTGTGAAGCAGGGAAGATGACAAGGGAAAAACATCCTTCGAAGACAATCAAGACTACTACTCAACCCTTCGAACTGCTCCACATGGATCTTTTCGGTCCCACTCACTACTCAACCTTTGCTACTACTGCTTGCCTCTATGGCTTCGTCATTGTTGATGATTACTCTAGATATACTTGGGTGCACATAATCCTTTACAAGACTGAAGTGTAGGATGTCTTCAGACGCTTCGCCAATCGAGTAATGAACAATTTTGGCGCCAAGATAAAGCACATCAGAAGTGACAATGGCACTGAATTCAAGAACACTGGCCTTGATACATATCTTGATACCTTGGGCATCACACATGAATTCTCAGCTCCGTACACGCCACAGCAGAATGGCATCGTCGAATGCAAGAACAGAACACTCATTGAGATGGCCAGAACAATGCTAGATGAATACAAGACTCCAAGAAAATTCTGGACAGAAGCCATTGACACTGCATGCCATACAATCAATCGTGTTTATCTTCACAAGCTTCTGAACAAGACATCTTATGAACTCCTAACTGGCAAGAAGCCAAATGTCAGTTACTTCAGAGTATTTGGCGCAAGGTGCTGGATCAAGGACCCACTCCACACCTCAAAGTTTGCACCAAAAGCACATGAGGGCTTTATGCTAGGATATGGAAAGGATTCACACTACTACAGAGTCTTCAATCTCTTCCATTACAGAGTGGTTGAAACAGTGGATGTGCGGTTTGATGAGACAAATGGTTCACAAAGAGAGCAACTGCCAAATGTGCTAGATGAAGTTCCAGTTAGTGAATCAATCAAGCTTATGGGAACTGGAGAGATTATACCTTCTGAAGCTCATCCTGAAGAAGAACTTATCATCTCAGCACCTGATCAACATGAAGACAATGCTCAGCCTGAAGACATTCCTCCCAACAACAACGCAGATCAGCAAGAGCAAAGTCTTCACCCTGTAGATCCTCGTGTTGCCAATGAAGTGCAGATTGACAGAATAATTGACAGCATCAATGCACCTGGTCCACTCACTCGTTCAAGGGGAACTCAGCTAGCAAATTTCTGTGGGCACTTCGCATTCGTATCAATATCAGAACCCAAGAAAGTTGAAGAAGCCTTCATGGAACCTGAATGGATTCAAGCTATGCAAGAAGAGCTTCAACAGTTTGAGCTGAATAATGTATGGGAACTGGTTAAGCGTCCTGATCCACTGAAGCACAACATTATAGGCACTAAATGGATATACAGCAACAAACAAGATGAGCATGGTCAAGTTGTCAGAAACAAAGCTCGTCTCGTTGCTCAAGGATATACTCAAGTGGAGGGAATTGACTTCGATGAAACATTTGCTCCTGTGGCTAGGCTTGAAGCCATACGCATTCTGCTGGCCTATGCAAATCATCATAACATACTTCTATATCAAATGGATGTGAAAAGTGCCCTTCTCAATGGCAAGATTGAAGAAGAAGTGTATGTTGCATAACCGCCTGGCTTTGAAAATCCAAAACATCCTGACATGGTATACAAGCTCAACAAGGCACTGTATGGCCTCAAACAAGCCCCTAGGGCCTGGTATGACACACTCAAGTACTTCCTGAAGAGCAAAGGCTTCATACCTGGTTCCCTGGATCCCACTCTTTTCACGAAGACATATGATGGTGAACTGTTTGTGTGCCAAATATATGTGGATGACATTATCTTCGGCTGCACCAATCAGAAGTATAGTGAAGAGTTTGGATATATGATGCAAGAGCAATATCAGATGTCCATGATGGGGGAGCTGAAGTTCTTCCTTGGCCTTCAAATACGACAAGAACGCAATGGCATCTTCATATCTCAAGAGAAGTATATCAAAGGTTGCTTGAAGAAGTTCGGTATGCAAGACTGCAAAGGCTTCACAACACCAATGCCAGCCAAACATCATCTAGGTCCTGACGACAATGGTAAAGAGTTCGATCAAAAGGTATACCGCTCCATGATTGGTTCTTTGCTTTATTTATGTGCATCTAGGCCAGATATTATGCTTAGTGTTTGCATGTGTGCTCGATTTCAAGCGGCACCAAAGGAGTCGCATCACTTAGCTGTGAAGCGAATTCTTCGATATTTGGCTCACACCCCAACTCTAGGATTATGGTATCCAAAGGGCTCAGAGTTTGATTTGGTTGGATTTTCGGATGCTGATTATGCTGGTGACAAGGTTGATCGCAAGTCTACATCAGGCACATGTCACTTTCTGGGACGATCACTTGTATGTTGGTCTTCAAAGAAGCAGAACTGTGTATCTCTCTCCACTACTAAATCTGAATACATTGCTGCTGGATCTGCTGCGCTCAGCTTCTGTGGATGAAGCAAACACTCAAGGACTATGGCATTCATCTGAAGCAAGTGCCACTTTACTGCGACAACGAAAGCGCCATCAAGATTGCCAACAACCCAGTTCAGCACTCGAAGACAAAGCACATTGAAATTCGTCATCACTTTCTCAGAGATCATGTTGTGAAGGAAGACATTGATATCATACACGTCAACACTGAAGAGCAATTGGCGGATATCTTCACCAAGCCCTTGGATGAGAAGAGATTTTGCAAGTTACGGTGTGAGCTAAATATCCTGGAATCCTCAAATGTCCTGTGATCAGGCACACATCCTAACACTTATGCATATTGATGACTTAGATGTGCAACACACAAAGTAAAGTATATCTTCAATCAATGAAGACATACCTTCTAAGTATGAATACATTAATGTGGAATTTGACTTCGGAGCGCCACGATAATTGTGCGCCGTGTCTGGGTCTAATACTTCCTATACGGTGGGTAACGCCACCACCAAACGTTCAATTTTGAAGTGTTTCACTCATGGCGTTACCTTGAAATATCTTCACATTTGGTTTGGCTTCGAACTCAACATGTCTTCATGATTATCTTCACTATGTTGATTATATAGATATATATATACTAGTGTTCTATCCTCTACAGCATTCACTTATAGCTATGTCTTCTTGGTTGAATCTTTTGAACTAAGTGAATGTGATCGGACCCTAATCTCTTTATGCTTTCTATCTCAAATTATATCTCTCCAAGTCATATGCATTCTATTGAAACTGTCGAATGTCTTTACTGCGTCCTAGTCAGCAGAAGATATAGAGACAACCATAAAGTCCGTCTTCAATGCTCATTCCTCCACATAAAATCCGGAGAAGCAGGAACGACCGCCCGACAATCCAGGCGTGCGTGGGACGTGGAACAGACCCAAAACTTCCGCAAACTGGCCACGCGTTCCTCAGATGCGAAACGCCAGGGGAACCTGTGTAATATCACAGTGCCGCCCCTGAGCCTATAAATTCACACTTACCGCGGTCATTATCTCCTTCTTCCACCCTCTCACGAACCCTAGCGCCACCGCTAGCACTCGACGACGCTGGAGACGAAGCGCTTCGCTGCCGCAACCTCTCCAACGCCATCCTCACGCCGACCGCGGACATCGTCCTCTCCGCCATCGCCGTAGGTGTTTTCCGTCGCCAAGTTAGGGCACGGAGGACTGAACTGCTCGGCATCAACTCCCTTCCGTCTAGCAGTTCCAGTGTGGTAAATAAAACTTCTTTTTACAGCCCCTTTGATCTCATGGTTCTGTCACTTTCTACCATAAGAAGTTTCTCTTCACACTAGTTAGATCTCCCGTTGCATCTCATAACATGCCTAGTATATTCACTTGTGCTTCAAAAAGTAGTTAGATTCCTCACTTGTACTGATCTGTGGGTTTGTACAAATCTGGAACCAACTTCTTATCTATGAGTGAATGTCTTCGCACGATGAGGTCAATGTCTTCTAAACTGATTAATCTTCAAAACCTTCTGAGAATGCATATGACCTCTTCCCCTTCCCTCGCACCTTAATGCTGTCATAGGTACATGTCTGTGGGAGAATCCTTCGGTTCTCATAGTCTGCATTCATTTGCAGAATTCCTACAGCATCACATAAACTCTCCTGAAGCCAGTTCCTGTTGGTCCAGAAAAAGAAAGCCTTTGAAGCCTTTGAAAGTTTTGAAGCCTTTCAAGTTAAAGTGACGTGAGGGAACTTCCAAGGATCTGCCTGAAGACTTGGCAGAAATGTACAAAACATATCCAGAAGAGAGCTATGGGCAGCGCAAGACCCGAATCCAATGGATTCGACGCTATTGGGCAGAACAGTGGTTCAAATACCGCTTCGTCACTCAAGAGTATGCTGAGAAATGTGCCATTAAGAAGCCATGGGGGGACATCTTATACAAGAATCTCGTACCCAAGACCAGAGATGAAGCCATTGCTCAAGGCTTCTACCCATGCATGGTCCGAGGACCACAGCCTGATGATGCGCATCCGTCGTCACTCCTCTGGTGTCGTGACGACAATCTCTTCAAGCGCAACTTTTAGTTTGCCCAACAGTCAGCAAAGCTAAACAAGAAGAAATTTGGGTTAGACTTCAACCCTGGTCCCTCCGCACCAAGGGCAGATGGCACACGCGACGCGGAACCCAATGTCATCGGTCCGTTTGCCAATCTTGAGGGCCTGATCACCCACATCTTAGTCCAAGGGACTGTCGTAAATGACCCTCCAGCTGACTCTGAGTCTGATGAAGCTCCTGCCGTGCCGAAGCCAAAGCAGACGAAGAAACCAAAAGCTTCAAAGCCGGCCCCTGCCTCAAAAATCTCAAGGGCGAAGCCATTGAAAACTGCACCTCCTGAAGTCAGTGTGCAGTCTGAAGACGTATCCCGCGTCTCCAAGCCCCAGAAGGAAAAGGAGCCCCAGCAACAAACATGCAAAGAGCTCACTACTGCTGCCATTCTGCGCAGCGAAGCCATTGATCTATCAAGCGATGAAGATCTGGGAGATGACGCTCTAGAGCAGCTTATCAAAAGCAAAGAAGAAGCTGAAATCTTCAACAATTTGCCTCTCTTTGATGTCGCCATCATCCACAACTTCATCGATGAATGGTTTGCCTCACCAGACATCAGCTTCGAAGATCTGCAGCTGCCCGTTGGCCTCAGCGTCGCCTTCCAAGGCGCAATTGCTTCAGAATTGGCCATTGCTCAGCGCATTGTTGAGCTGAAGCAGAAAATTGATCATGAAAAGGCTCAGTTCAAGAAGCACATGGCCAGGCTCAGCGTGCAGGAAGTGAAGAGCTTCAAAACCATGCTGCATGAGCTCAAGGAAAATTTTCTGAAGAAGCGTGTTGAAGCTCAGGGCTCACGTGAGCGGATGAAGTCTCTGGCAGAATGATGTGTGCAGGCCTACAATGAGGCCGAGAAGCGGAAGGCACTTGGGCGTCCTGGCATCGACCCCAAGATGGCCACGAAGAAGAAGAAGCAGCCTGCTATGAATGAACCAGAGGCACCAAGGCAAGAAGCTGTTCCGATTGTCTTCCCCACCGCCACGACTAGCTCGAAGCCAAAGAGCCGGTCAACCGCTTCTGAGCTCAAGAAGACAAGGAATGCAGAGGCTGAAGCTAGAAAGAGGAAACACTCTGCAGCCTCTCCTTCTGACCCAACCAAGAAGAAGCGCGAGATCAAGAAAGCTCGGGCTGCTCCCACAGAGCCCTTGATGGTTGAACCCCTCTCTGTCATTCACCCCAATGCAGAAAGACGACTGACAGTTCATGAGCCTGCTCCCACAGAGGCTCCTGAAGCTGAAGATATTCCAGCAGCCGACCCCATAGCTGCTGAAGACATTGGTCATCAAGACAATGTACAAGATGATGCAGCCCTTCCTCAGCTTGAAACAAGCGAACTCATCAGTATTGGGTGTCCTTTGACGCCAATGGCACAAGATGAGTCATGGGCGGATCGCCATCAGGAGGAAGAAGACTTTGAGGTCCAGCCCACTCCGACCCCACAAGCATCGTCTGCGTTCCGTAGGCTTCGCAAAGGTCCACGGCCTCAAGTCCATACTGCAGAAATTCTGGCTGCATCAACCGAAGAAAATGAAGAAGCACCACCAGAACCCACTCCCCCGCTCCATCAAGATGCAGTTCTCCAGGAGAACGTAGTTTGCTCCTCCAACTACACAAGCGGAGGAAGAAAATGTTGTAGCTGCCACCACAAACACTGAAGCCAATGTGGAGCCCGCCCCACCAAATGCTTCAGCGGACAGCGAAGCTACCGAGCCAGACACTTCTGTTCCTGAGTCTGCTGCAGGTCCTCAATTCGATTATCATATTGAGCACAGGCCTCATGTTCAGAAGCCAGTCCCAAGGCTGCCAAGGTTCCCAGGTCCTGCATCAGCACCTGGTTCCTTTGACATCAATAACTTCAAGGCAGACAATACATTTTTCAATAGCTCCAAGAACCCCTATTCAAGGGAAAGGATTGTATCAGATAGGTTCTGAAGCTATTCTCAGCGCAGCTATTATTCATGCATCCTATACAACCAAGGTCGCATCTTCCCGCACAAGCGCCTTGAGGTTGAAGCCATTGCTGGTCTGCCCTGCTTAGAGGAAGCACTGGATTGCTTCAGGCAAGTGGGTCTACTGCCGTTTGTGACTGATGAAGAGCACTGGAATGAAGAGCTTCTGCTTCAGTTCTATGCCACCCTCCATATAAAAGGATACAACAGAGATCCGAAGACTTGGATCCTGGAGTGGATGACCGGCAATGTCCATCATGAAGCCAATGCATTTGATATCATTGAACTCACCGGCCTGCCCACTCCAGGCGAATTCTTCGAGGAAGGCTGTCAACTACATTCTGAAGCTATTGAGAGCATATTCCAGAGGCCTAAACCCAATATGAGTCAGATGCTCTCAATGATGAAGCCATTGCCCCATGATGCACCCTATCCTACTGAGTTCTTCGTTGAAGACCTAGAGTACCTGCCCAGGACCATATATCACATCATCCGGCGGACTCTCTGGCCCATTAAGGGACACTCACCACATGCCAAGATTGAGGGTGCAATGAAGACTCTCATATTCTATATCCTGCATGGAAAATGCTTCAACACACAGGATCTCTTCATACACCAACTTGCTGCGTCAGGCTCAGAATTATTTGGTTTGAAGTTCTATGCTCCTTGGGTGATGAGGCTGATCAAACTGCACTCTGCGATCTCGTATCATCCCTCTGCCCGAAACCATCGAATCTTCTTGCCAGATGTGGATACCTCTGCTGAAGCAATATATCCTAAGCCTGCCAAGCAACCGATAAGTCTTCAGAATGCAGAACACCAGAGCTTCACGCAGAATGTTGAAGGTGTTGAAGCCATATCCAGGGTATATCCATTGGCTGGCACTACACGTGCACCAGCATCTGCTGAAGCCACAGACAGCACAAATGCTCCAAGACCCAAGAAGCATGCTCGTGTCCTCAATGACCGAGAGCTTCTTGTGGCCCTTCACCAAAAGCAAGATAGGCATCACGACTAGCTAAAGCGTCAGATGAAGAGCCTCTTGGTGGATGTCAATCATCTTCGAAACCTAGCCACCAAGAATGCTTTCGTTACACATGAAACGTGTCGTCGTACATGGAAAGGGCTCTCAATGATATGTACTGAAGCTGAACTTGAAGAGGATGGCTTCACAGAGCGTTTCAAGTTTGACACCACACCTCCCAGAAGGGCTGTGATGCGCAACACACCATCACTTGAAGACTCTGAGTTTTCTTCACCTGCTGCTACAGTTACTGCAAGGATCATTGATGAAGACGACGATGCTACATCACCGCCACCTGCTTCAGCACCTCCAAGCTCGTCTGCACCGCCAAACACCTCCAACGACCCTGCTGCTCCTGGAAACGAGTAGACACTCTATGTCTTCGAACCTTTTTAGTCCTTGCTGACAAAAGGAGGAGAAGCGTATGGGTTGATAGTCTTCAAGCGGGTACATATGGGCGGGTGCTATATTTTTTGCTACATTTTGCTTCGTGCTTACAACTCTCGTTTTTGCTTCATTCGGTTCTTTGAGTTGTAACACTAAGACTCGATGGTCGTCTGCTACTCGTTTGCCACTCTGTTTGCGAAGATAAATTCCGCATGTGCGACGATAAATTCCGCACTTATCTCATTCTGCAGACGTCCATTTTCCATTATGCATGTCATTATCTTCATATACTTTCACACGCATAGTGGATTGTCATCATAAGCTGAAGTGGATCTCCACAAGTACAACCTGCCATGTGCATTTGCATTCCAAAAGCAAATTAACTTATATGCACATCTTCAGGGGGAGCCCTTGCAACTTATGAAGACAATTCCCTATCCTATACAAACTTCACACATTATATTCCCCATTGAAAACTTCAACTAGTTTGTCATCAATCACCAAAAAGGGGGAGATTGTAAGTGCATCTAGTACCACCCCTAGTTGGTTTTGGAGTATTGACGACAAACCTAGTTGAGGGACTAATGTGTTTGTGAGAATTGCAGGAAAACACAGGTAGAAGTCCCTCATTGATTCGGTTTTACTACCAGAGATGACCCCTAAAAATGTATGAAGACATTGAAGACAAAGGTGGTATATGAAGATATTCACATTGAAGACTATGACAAAAGAAGACACGTTATGAAGCCTATGGAGCTCGAAGACTTAGATCTTTCGTAGTTCTTTTTCTTTTGTGTTGAGTCATAGGAACCACCGTACTGTTAAGTGGGGTCCAGGAGAACCAGTCAGAATGACTGAAGTGATGCCTAAATCAAAAACCTATGTCTTCGAGCGAAGACAATGAGAGCGAATCTTGTCCAGAGCCGGACAAGTCAGCTTTGCTTGTAGCCCAAGCAAAGTTGCCATGAGAGTTTGAAATCTGACCGTTGAGACACGTGTCAGTTCCTTAGTGACCCAGGGTCATTTCGGACAAATCAGGTCAGGTTGCCAAGTGGCTATAAATAGCCCACCCCCACAACCATAAATGGTTGGCTGCTCAGATTTCAGTGCACGGCTTTTGTCGTTTGAGAGCAACCCAACTCGAAGCCTTTGAGAGAAAATTCCTAGTGAGGAGAAAAGCCCTAACCACCCAGAGCCAGAGTAAATTGGGCATCACTTAAGTCTTCTTGTCTGTGTGATCTGAAGACTTATTACACTTGAGGACTGTGAATCCTCCAGACGGTTAGGCGTCGCGTTCAGAGCATCCAAGAGACATTGTGGATTGCCAGTGAACGAAGTTTGTGAAGGTTTGGGAGTCTACCTTGAAGACTTACCAGAGTGATTGGGCGAGGACTAAGTGACCTTAGCTCAAGGAGAATACGGTGAGGACTTGGTGTCCTGAACTGTGTGTTCAGGACTGGGTGTCCGGGACTGTGTGTCCTAAGGTTTAAATACCTAGCCGCTCCAACCAGACGTACAGTTGTCACAGCAACTGGAACTGGTCCAACATATCATTGTCTTCAATGAGTCACTGGTTTCATCTTCACTTCCTTTTCTTACTGTTACTCATTGTGAAGCCATTGCATGCTTGCTTTATCTTTTGTCTTCACAACGTGAATGTATGGTCAGTTTGGCTTCATAACTTCTTCCTACCTGATCCTTATTACACTGAAGCTGTTTGTCATTGTGCTTTCACTCTATTGAATACATGACCATGGCTGGCCTAGTGTAATCTAACTTCCGCTGCATAGTAATAGGCATAATCTTTGCTGTTTGTCTTCATAACTCTCACGTTTTGAAGACTTTCATAAAAATCGCCTATTCACCCCCCCTCTAGTCGATATAACGCACTTTCAGCAGTCCTTCGTCGTCCAGGAAACCTGCAAGCTGGAGGCGGCGGGTGTCATTCGCGAGGTTCGGTACCCCGAGTGGCTGGCGAACCCCATCGTCATGCCAAACAAAGGCGGGAAGGAGCGCATTTGTGTTGACTTCACCAACCTCAACAAGGCTTGTCCCCAAGACCCGTTCCTGCTCCCGCGCATCGATCATATTGTCGAGTCCACCGCCGAATGCGACCTGCTGTGCTCCTGGAAGCGTTTTCAGGCTACCACCAGATCAAGATGGCAGTGGAAAATGTGGAGAAGACGGCCTTCCTGACCCCGTGTGGGGTGTACTGCTACACTTGCATGTCGTTCGGACTGCGCAACGCAGGCGCGACCTTCCAACGGCTGATGCACATCGCCCTGGGTCAGCAGCTCGGGAGGAACGCTGAAGCCTACGTCGACGACATTGTGGTAAAATCTCGGGAGGCAAGAACTTTGATTCAGGACCTGGAGGAGACCTTCGCGAGCCTGCGCCAGGTGGACTTGCGGCTCAACCCGGAGAAGTGCATGTTTGGTGTCCCTTCTGGCAAGCTGCTAGGCTTCCTCGTGTCCCACAGGGGAATCAAGGCCAACCCATAGAAGGTCAAGGCGATATAAGACATGAGCCCACCGCAAACTCTTAAGGAGATGCAGAAGCTTGCAGGCTGCGTGACCTCGCTGGGGCGCTTCATCTCCAAGCTGGGAGAGCGCGCCCTGCCATTCTTCAAGCTGATGAAGAAGAAGGGCATGTTTGAGTCGACCCCAAAAGCCGACCAAGCGTTTCAAGACCTCAAGAGATACCTGACCAGCCCTCCGGTGATGGTGGTGCCTCACCCTCTCGAGCCCCTGGTGCTTTACCTTGCCTCCACTCCCTACTCCGCCAGCACAGCTCTAGAGGCGTTCCAGGAGGAGCGCTAGGCCAGGGGGTTGCCGCACCACGCCGTGCCACCAGCCGAGGCGATGCAGTACCCGGAGGGCACCGCATGCGCTGAAGCAATGCCAATGGGTGACCAGGCCCAGCAGGGTGGCGTTCACGGGCTGGTAGAGGCCCCAGCAGGCAATCAAGCTCTTGAGGTCCCGTCATCTCAGGAGACGCCCCATCTGCCGTCAGGCACAAGCTCCGTCCATGTTCCTGCCCTCGTCGAGCACCCAGTGTATTTCGTCAGCATGGTACTGCGGGATGCAAGGGCATGGTACCCCATGCCTCAGAAGCTCTTGCTCGCGCTTCTTGTGGCCTCACGTAAGTTGCGGCACTACTTCCAAGGTCACCAAATCAAGGTCATCTCGGCCTACCCACTGGAGAGGGTACTCAGGAGCCCCAACGCTGCTGGAAGAGTCGCCGAGTGGAACATCGAGCTACAAGCATTCCAGCTGGAGTTCATCACAACTAAGGTCATCAAGGGGGGCGCACTCGCCGACTTCGTGGCAGAATGGACTAGCGCCCTAGGGTTTGAAGCAGACGAGGACCAATCCCTGTCGCCAGGAAGTCAAGCACCAGATGGCTGGGTCATGTATTTCGACGGCGCGTTCACACGCCAGGGCGCGGGGGCTGGAGCAGTGCTCATCTCGCCTACTCAGGACAGGCTCTACTATGCCATGCAGCTCTGCTTCCAGCAGGGCAAGAAGGTCTCCAACAACATCGCGGAGTACGAAGGCCTCATCGTTGGCCTCAAGGCCGCGGTGGCCCTGGGGGTGAAGCGCCTCACCATCAAGGGTGACTCGCAGCTCCTCCTCAACTTCTCCAACGGGTATATGAGCCGAAGGACGAGCACATGGAGGCATACCTCGTGGAGGTACGCAAAATGGAAAAGCATTTCTTGGGTTTAGAGTTGCAGCACGTACCCCGTGGCACCAACAAGTAGGCCGACGACATCGCCAAAAGGGCGTCCAAGCGACAACTCCAAGAGCCTGGTGTCTTTGAGGAGCGGCTCTTCAAGCCGAAGGCAGCACCTCCGCTTTCGGGGCCGCCACCGCCTCAGGAGGAGCTCCCCCAACCACCTGTCTCGGGAGCCCCAGCTTGCAGTCCAACCTCAGGAGCGCGCCTACTCCTGGCGCTTGAGCCTTAGGAGGGGTGCTGGACCAAGGAGCTCAAGGAATACCTAACGCAAGGGACGCTGTCGGAGAAGGACGAGGACGCGGAGCGCGTTGGCCCGACAGGCTACGACATACTGCATCCAGGACGATGAGTTATACAAGAAGCGGCCAAATGATGTTTCCTTGTGATGCATCTCTAGGGAACAGGTGAACGAGCTGCTGGCTGACATACACGACGGAGACTGTGGGCACGTCATCACGGACCCTCGTCGGCAAGGCGTTCCGCAACGGGTTCTACTGGCCTACGGGGCTGAGTGACGCAAACCGAGCTGGTGAAGTCCTGTGAGGCCTGCCAATTCCATGCCAAGTAGATCCATCAGCCAGCTCAGGGCCTCTAGACCATCCCGCTCCCGTCGCCGTTCGCAATCTGTGGGCTGGATATCTTAGGCCCGTTCCCTCGAGCGCTTGGGGGCTACCGCTACCTCTACGTCGCCATCGACAAGTTCACCAAATGGGCGGAGGTAGAAGCCGTCCGTACCAACCCTACCGGATCCGCAGTCAAGTTCATCAAGGGTCTCATAAGCCGGTTTGGAGTCCCTAATCACATCATCACTGACAATGGGTCGCAGTTCACTAGCAGTCTTTTCAAGACATATTATGCTAACCTTGGAACGCAAATCTGCTACGCTTCATTGGCACACCCGAGGAGCAATGGCCAAGCCAAATGCGCTAACGTGGACGTCCTCAGGGGCCTCAAGACCAGGACCTTCAAGAAGAAGCTTGAGTCTTGCGGCAGGGCCGGCACGACGAGCTCCAGTCAATGTTATGGTCCATCCGCACCACCGCCACCAAGCCAACAGGCGAGACCCCGTTCTTCCTCGTCTACGGAGAAAAAGCGGTTCTCCCTCACGAGGTTAAGCGTCGCTCTGCGTGGGTCCTGGCGTTTGATGACACACAGCAGGACGCCTTGTGGGGGATGGACCTCGTGCTGGGGGAGGAACGCCGCCGTGAAGCCTCGCTCTGAGCGGCAAGGTACCAGTAGGCGCTGCGACGGTACCACTGTCGCAGCGTCCGCTCCAGGACGCTCGAGGTGGGCGATCTCATCCTGAGGCGGGTGCTCTCTAGGAAAGGGCTGCACAAGCTGTAGCGCCCCGAGACCGATGTGCCAGGTGTCCTCCAGTTATTTCGCCGTCGTTGCCATGTCATTCGCTTGCGTGTTGCATCTTGTCATGTCATCATGTGCATTGCATCATCATGTTTTCGAAACTTGCATCCGTCCGGGTTTCCCCAGTTCCGTCCGTTGTTCGTTCTAAGTCCAACCACACTTGCACGCGCCTGCGGCACGTCCGAAATATTATTTTATAAGTGGCCGGAAAATGATCTCGTAATGGGTTGAAAGTTGGCATGCAGTGTTTTTATGTTGTAGGTAGGCCGCCTGTCAAGTTTCATCGCGTTCAGAATCCGTTTGACGCCCCAACGGATAACTATAGCGGCAGTATAGCCGGTGTAACGGCGGACGTTTTCGGCCTCCGAAAACTGTTGCCGGGCTTTCCCTCTCTTTTCTCTCTAGACCATCTACACAGCCCATTACCTACCGTCGGGTCCAACCTAACCTCTCGCGTCAGCCCACGGCCCTCCTCGCGCGCACGTCCGATAGCTGTCCCGGACCCGAACCGGACTTTCGTCACCGTTGGATCTGGAACATCCCCAAACATCTACAAAACGTCACCGTTTTTGTATTTGGACTCCCTAGCTATTTTTGTCGCAATTGTCCGATTGCGGTAGGAGGGTCCTTTGAGCCCCTGACCAAAAATCCTTGCTATATATTCAGCCTACCTAACCTTAAAACCTAGCCGTCCCATCCATCCTTTCCCGCAGCCGCCGCTGCCACTCTCTCGCTTCCCGTCGGGATCTCCTCCCGATTCAATTCCCCCGACCACTTCCCTAGTTTTCAGCGCCGCCTATCACAACAGGCTACCACCATCCTCCGCCCGAGACCCTGGTCGTCCCTCCCAAGCTCCTCTGCCTGCGCTCTCTCCGCAGCCGCCCGAGGACGCGCCTCCTCTTCCCCGCACAGCCCGTGAGGCACCGGCGTCCTTAGCTCCTTCGGCTCCGCAAGCATCTCATCGGAGCACCGAATCAGGCGTGCCTTCGCCCTTCCCTCTCGATCCCCTTTCTCCTTCTGTAGCTCTCTCTCACGGCATCTCTCCCTCATGCTATTCTTGCTGCAGGAGCAGCCGTGGATGCCGTGTCGCAAGCAGCAGCCGCCGTCGGCTTCCTCCGTCCCGTCCCAAATACTGAATCTGGAGCCCCGACGCCCGCCTCTCTGCCTCGCAGGAGTCACCACCGTGTTGTGTTACTGTACAAGAGCCGAGCCGTCACCATCCCGTCGTCAGACCCCCATTCCTGCTGCTCCTCGCCGTTGTCAACTTCCGGCGCGCCGCCAACGACAGTTCCGGCCTTTGCTTTGAGCAGAGGAGGATGCCCGCGTCTCGCCACACCTCGACGTTGGCGCGCCTCCACAGCTACACCGGCCGGATCCTTACCTGGGTGCCCCGTCCCCGATCCCTTCTTCAAGCATGGCCGCCGCCCGTCTTCTTCAGGCACCAGCTCCATCGGGTCTGCCTCCCTGTTGCCGGAGCCCCATGACCCCACGCCGAGCCTCCCGCCCACGCCAAGTGTCTGGTTGCCTCCGCCTGATTTCACTCCTCGCCTTGTCCTCGTCACCGGGAGCCCCGCCATCTCCTGCATCGCGCCCAAGTCCCACATCGCCGGCAATCGTTCCCGCCGTTCGTCGCCCTGAACTTGCTACAATTGTCTCCGTTCTTCAGTTACAAGAAGGAGCAGCTCGCTCGCCTCGCGTTGAACTCCCAGATCCAGCCGGCCCAACGCTGCAGCATCCGCCCCTCTAGCCCATGAGCCGCGCGCCCCTGCCAGGCCTCTCCATCAACTGGGCCAGGCCCATGGGGTGAGGCCATACCCGAGCGCCCCTTCTTTCTTTTTTGTTTTGTTTTTGTTGTTGTTTTCCTTCTGTTGGGCCCAATCTCAGATTCGGCCCGAGGTGTCTTTTTTACCCCGCTGCGAATTTGTCTAATTTCCAGAGTTTGCTTGTTTTGCAGAAAAATCCTCAGAATTCATGCATTTAATAACTAATCAACCGTGCATCGGTATTAACCAAACTTAATATGAAAGTTGCTTAGAATCTTGTCTAGTTTCATAATATGAAACTTTCATCTATGTTTAAAATGTTTAAAATGTTGTTTGGTTAAATTTGCTCCTATGCCATGCTAAAATGATTTATTTCATAACAAAATAACCGTAACTCGGAATTTAATAAACTTTATATGTAAATGGGGTAGAAAAATGCCTAGTTTAACATGGTGGCATCACTTTACATGTTTAATAACTCTAAAATTGTGTTTAGGGCAGAACAGTACCAAACCTAATATATGCATATGACGATTTTCTGGATTTGTTGTTTGTTGTTCCGACCTCATTTAAACTTGCCTAGATAGGTAGTTTTCTTTGCTTCACCCCTTTCCATGTTAAGAACATTTAATATTGTTGGGTACATAACGAGATCGAACTAAATAATGGAATGTGGTGTTTTGTCAATATGCATCCCGATGCATATTGAGCTCCACTTAACTTGTAGTGTTGTTTGTGCACTTTGCCATGCCATGCCTCATTAAACCGGACATGCATCATAATTGTTTGTGCATCATGCCATGTTTATGTGATGGTTGTTTACTATGTTGTTTGCTCCTTTCCGGTGTTGCTTCTTCGGGTTGGTTTCGATAACGTTGCAATTGTGAGGATTCGTTCGACTACGTCTATTTGTCTTCTTCATGGACTCGTTCTTCTTCCTTGCGGGATCTCAGGAATGATGACCATACCCTTGAAATCACTTCTATCTTTGCTTGCTAGATGCTCGCTCTTTTTCTATGCCTATTGCTACGATACCCACCACTTGCTTATCATGCCTCCCATATTGCCATGTCAAACCTCTAACCCACCATGTCCTAGCAAACCGTTGTTTGGCTATGTTACCGCTTTGCTCGGCCCCTCTTATAGCGTTGCTAGTTGCAGATGAAGATTGAAGATCGTTCCTTGTTGGAACATTGTTTATTGTTGGGATATCATAATATTATCTTGTTTATCTTAATGCACCTATATACTTGGTAAAGGGTGGAAGGCTCGGCCTTATGCCTAGTGTTTTGTTCCACCCTTGCCGCCCTAGTTTCCGTCATATCGGTGTTATGTTCCCGGATTTTGCATTCCTTACACGATTGGGTTATAATGGGAACCCCTTGACAGTTCGCCTTGAATAAAACTCTTCCGGCAAGGCCCAAAATTGGTTTTACCATTCACCACCTACCTTTTCCCTTGGGTTTCGCGGACTCAAGGGTCATCTTTATTTTTAACCCCCCGGGTCCAGTGCTTCTCTAAGTGTTGGTCCAACTGAGCGATGTCCGGGGCTACCAGGGGCAACTCTGGGCTGGCCTACCCGACGTCTGGCTCATCTGAGTGTGCCCTGAGAACGAGATATGTGCAGCTCCTATCGGGATTTGTCGGCACATTCGGGCGGTGCTGCTGGTTTAGTTTTACCATTGTCGAGGATGTCTCGTAACTAGGATGCCGAGTCTGATCGGATTGTCTTGGGAGAAGGAATATCCTTTGTTGACCGTGAGAGCTTGTGATGGGCTAAGTTGGGACACCCCTGCAGGGATTGAACTTTCGAAAGTCGTGCCCGTGGTTATGGGCAGATGGGAATTTTTTAATGTCCGGTTGTAGAAAACCTGAAACTTTCTTAAGTAAAATGCATCAACCGCGTGTGTAACCGTGATGGTCTCTTCTCGGCGGAGTCCGGGAAGTGAACACGGTGTTGGAGTTATGTTTGACGTAGGTTGTTATAGGATCACTTCTTGATCATAGTTTTCTTGACCGTGCCTTGCCTTCTCTTCTCGCTCTCATTTGCGTATGTTAGCCACCATATATGCTAGTCGCTTGCTGCAGCTCCACCTCATACCTTTTACCCTTCCTATAAGCTTAAATAGTCTTGATCGCGAGGGTGCGAGATTGCTGAGTCCCCGTGACTCACAGTTACTTCCAAAACCAGCTTGCAGGTGCCGAGGTTACCGAGCAGGTGACGCAATCAAGCTCAAGGAGGAGCTCATTGAAGATCTTGTCCTTTGTGTTGTTTCATTCTAGTTGATCAGTAGTGGAGCCCAGTTGGGGTCGACCGGGGATCTGTGTAGCATTTGGGGTAGTCTTCTTTTATTTTGGTTCCATAGTCGGACCTTGTGTGTTCCTGGATGATGTAATGTTTCATTCATGTAATTGTGTGAAGTGGCGATTGTAAGCCAACTATGTATCCTAATCCCTTAATGTATTACATGGGTTGTTGTGAAGATTACCTCACTTGCGACATTGCTTTCAATGCAGTTATGCCTCTAAGTCGTGCTTCGACACGTGGGAGATATAGCCGCATCGAGGGCGTTACAAGTTGGTATCAGAGCCTTCCCCGACCTAAGGAGCCCCCTGCTTGATCGAATCGCTGGCGTTGTTGAGTCTAGAAAAATGTTTTGAGTCATTTAGGATTATATATATCGAAGAGTAGGATTCTTTTTACTCCTCAGTCCCTTCGTCGCTCTGGTGAGGCATCCTGACGTAGAGTTTTGACTCTTCTCTTCTCAAATTTCACTAAATTTTTTTCTTAGGATCGCGTGGGTATCTTGGAATCGTTCCGATGGTTTTGTGACGAGAACATTGTTCTTGGTGCCTCCTGTCATTTAGGGTTGTGGAAGTGTCCCGGGGAGTTGAGCTCCGAGGTGTTGTCATCACAATTTTATCGTTGAGATTCTGGAATACCTGAGTTTCACCGACATCGAAAATCTCTTTTATGCAGTTGTTGGTGAGATAACCTCGACGCCACCCAGTACTGGGGCGGGAGTTCGGGAGTATTGCCATAACTTGTATAACGGATGCTTTTCGAAGGTTGAGGTAAACGATTTCCGAAGGTTTCTTGGTTATGTGTTGAAGGATGGATACAGCTGGATGTAGGATTTGCTAGTTTTGGGTGAGATATTATGCTTCCCCTGTATCCCCAACACCTGATTACATAACCGGAAAATTTCGGGAGTTTATAAGTGGGAATTCAAGTAGCTCTTAGGATATCTTTCCGACAGATGTATGATATGAAATTGGGGTTCGACGTCTAGTGGTCCGCCTATTCACGGTTGGTTTTACAGTGGTCTCGTTGTGTCTTAAAGAGTCCTTGGCTATGCTGACTCAGGGACGCTTCATATGTCATGTGCACTGCCTTGTACATGATGGTGCTGTACGATCGAGCCCGTGTAGGCCCCACCACAAAAACTTCGGACGAAATCTCTATCATATGTTTGTTCCGGCTTATTCTGCAAGCCAATCCTTCGTTTTGTTTGAGTTGTGGTATTCGAGTTGCTTCGAAGTCAAGGGTTGATTCCATACCTTTCCTAAGCGGTGTTCTCATATTCCTGTGCTAATACTAATCCTTCTCGATCGTCGAGTTTGTCATTTCAATTTATTTTCAACCAGTGTGCTTCTCTTCAAGTGGATTCGATCATTTCAACATCCACAAGATTCAATCTCAGCTTTCTCAACGGTGTATGTTTCATCCGTCTCCAAGTTGCCTTTGTTTTTCCCGCCCACCCACCCTTTTTCTTCAAGGGCGCAGATTTCTTTATCAAGTATCCTTTTATTCTTGTGAAGTCTCTCCATCCTTTTCCGTCAATATTCTTATTCGGTGATTCTCAGGAAGATCCTAACGGAGCCTCAAGTTCATCATTATTCATTATCTTTCTTCTCCGGTGGATTCAATTCAAGCTTTTGGTGTTGATCACATTGTTTTCCTTGTTTCAAATGTTTTCTCATACCGGTGCCCCTCTTAATCATCAACTTCTCGCTATTCAATTGTTCCGGAGTGCTCAAGATATCTCGAAGATTTGTGTTTCCACTCTACATTCGTTCAAGCTCGTTCGAGGTTGTTATCTCATTCTAGCCATTTAATTCAACCGGTGCAACCTTTCTTTTAAATCATTTCAACGGTGTTTCTTTTGAGTGGGCCCTAACCCACAGGTCTTTTCCCAGGATCTTACCTGACTCTTCTTATTTTCCCGGAGCTATCCTAATTCTTTTTAAAAGTTTGACGTAAGAATGAATCATCATCAGTCAAATGTCTTTCTCCAAGATCTTTCAAATTCTTTTCATCGTTGGTTCAACCTTGCTAATTTTCATCCCGGAGTATCTCAACTATTTGGTGGTGATCCTCGTCGTCATTCTCAACATTTGAAGACCGAAGAAGAGTTTTTCCTCCAAATCTTACCCGTTCTCTCAAGATTCGTGATTCTAGCTTGTTGCCATCCTCTCATAATTGCTTTTGAGCGTGAGTATTCTTTTCATCCATTCGGAGCATTTCATGAGTTGTTTTCATTTCTTTTCCTCCGGAGCCCATCATTTCGGGATTATTCATTCTAGCTTTCAGCTGTTTGTTCTCCTAATCTTATCGGTGCATCATTCAAGTTTTCCCTAATCAGCTGATGATCTTTTTGTTCTCTTTCTCTTAAGAATCTTTGTTCTTATGCTAATTTTTCCCGGTGTTTCGATATCTTTTCCTTGAACATTTTAATTCTTACGATGGTTTCCTCATGATTCTCTTCCATGCTTATCTTATTTATTCATTCGTTGTTTCAATCCTACCGGTGGTTCGTTGAAGACCTTCTCAAGTTTACGCTATATCTGTCTTAATCCATTCTACGAGAATAAGTAGTATGCCAAATCCTTGGGTTGTCATCAATTTAATTTATGAAGGATAAGCATAACGTAATTCTTATTCTTGTTTCATCGAGTGTATTCAATTCCTGCTTTCCGGAGTGGTTCATCATATCACATTCTCAGTTCGAGATGCTTTATTTTTTTTCTTTCCCAAGGGTTCCAAGCTTTCGCAAGTACATCACAACGGAGATCCATCTAAATCATTACAAAGATTCACCTTGTGTTTTCAACTTCTTTTTCCTTCCGTTTGATTATTCTTTTGTTTAACGGAGTTCTTCATGAAGGTTCTACATGATGGTTCATCAAGGATTTAATCCCTTCTCGAAGTGTTCATCGAGATTCTTTTCAGAGGAGATCAAGCATTCTTCATCTTGCTATCCGGAGTGCAATTCTCTATTCCGTATCATTGGAGGTGGTATTATGTCATTCTCGATAATTTGGGTTCATGTTTCACAAGTTATCAAGAATGAGTTATTTTAAATCCATTAATCTCGTCATTGGAGTTATCTTGGGTTAAATTTCACCTAAAGCTTTCCCTAGGGTTTGTTTCTATTATGGTTCTTATAAATGACCTAAGTCTTCATTTATCCTCCCGGTGAAATAAGTTTCTCATCTCCTTGTTCATATCAATCCATTCTTCGGATTGCATAGTGGCAGGTTGTCACCTCATAATTTGAGATGTATTCCATAAGCCCACATCAAGTTTATTCGTTTCGTTGTTGATAACCCAACAACTCCGTTCTAGTTTTTGTTGTAAGCGTGCTCTCTCAAGACCTTGTTTTCCCCTCCATTCATTCCATTCCTTTCTCTCACTTCTTCCGGAGGCATTGAGATGTTGCTCTCTTCAAACCTTCATCTCGTTTTGTCAAAGATCATGTTCTTTTCGTGCTTATCCTTTTAACCGGAGTGTGGTGCCCTTTTGGTTCAAGTTCTTTTCGCCTTATCAGGTCTTGCACCCCTTCTCAACCGGAGTGCTGCCCAAATTTGTTCTTCCTTATTCCTCTTCTAACCGGACTCTCATCCCAGTGCTTTCATTTTGCCAAGCTCATATTCTTTAACTTCCATTTCCAACCGGAGTGTTGTCATAATTGATCCTTGTCGTTCCTTGTGCATCTCGTTCTACCAGAGTGTTGTCGTATTTGACCTTTATTGTTCCTTGTTCCTTTGTTCTAACGGAGTGTTTTCAACTTTGTTCATCTCTGTTGTTTTCTTTTCTCAAATGTTTCGACCTCTTAAGGTTTTTTTGGTTTCACTCAATTGTCATAGAAGCAACTTAGTTTTACTTCTTCTCTTTCTCTTCCGTTTTTCCCTTCAGTGCCATTCTAGATCTCGGGACGAGATCCTCTCGTAGTGGTGGAGTGTTGTAGCGCCCCAAGACCGATGTGCCAGGTGTCCTCCAGTTATTTCTCCGTCGTTGCCATGTCATTCGCTTGCGTGTTGCATCTTGTCATGTCATCATGTGCATTGCATCATCATGTTTTCGAAACTTGCATCCGTCCGGGTTTCCCCAGGTCCGTCTGTTGTCCGTTCTGAGTCGAACCACACTTGCACGCGCCCATGGCACATCCGAAATATTATTTTATAAGTGGCCAAAAAATGTTCTCAGAATGGGATGAAAGTTGGCATGCGGTGCTTTTATGTTGTAGGTAGGCCGCCTGCCAAGTTTCATTGCGTTCGGACTCCGTTTGACGCCCCAACGGATAACTATAGCGGCAGTATAGCCGGTCTAACGTCAGACGTTTTCGGTCTCCGAAAACTGTTGTCGGGCTTTCCCTCTCTTTCCTCTCTAGACCGTCTACACAGCCCACTACCTACCGTCAGGTCCAACCTAACCTCTCTCGTTAGCCCGCGGCCCTCCTCGCGCGCGCGTCCGATAGCTGTCCCGGGCCCGAACCGGACTTTCGTCACCGTTGGATCCGGAACATCCCCAAACATCTACAAAACATCGCCGTTTTCGTATTTGGACTCCCTAGCTATTTTAGTCGCGATCGTCCGATTGCGATCGGAGGGTCCTTTTAGCCCCTGACCAAAAATCCTTGCTCTATATTCCGCCCGCCTAACCCTAAAATCTAGTCGTCCCATCCATCCTTTCCCGCTGCCGCCGCCACTCTCTCGCTTCCCCTCGGGAGCTCCTCCCGATTCAATTCCCCCGACCACTTCCCTGGTTTTCAGCGCCGCCTATCACAACAGCCTACCACCATCCTCTGCCCGAGACCCTGGTCGTCGCTCCCAAGCTCCTCTGCCTGCGCTCTCTCCGCAGCCGCCCGAGGACGCGCCTCCTCATCCCCGCACATCCCGTGAGGCACCGGTCTCCTTAGCTCCTCCGGCTCCGCAAGCATCTCGCCAGAGCACCGAATCAGGCGTGCCTTCGCCCTTCCCTCTCATTCCCCTTTCTCCTTCTGTAGCTCTCTCTCACGGCATCTCTCCCTCGTGCTCTTCTTGCTGCAGGAGCAGCCGTGGATGCCGTGTCGCAAGCAGCAGTCGCCGCCGGCTTCCTCTGTCCCGTCCCAAATACTGAACCTGGAGCCCCGATGCCTGCCTCTCTGCCTCGCAGGAGTCACCACCACGTTGTGTTGCTGGACAGGAGCCGAGCCATCACCGTCCCGTCGTCAGACCCCCATCCCTGCTGCCCCTCGCCGTTGTCAACTTCCGGCGTGCTACCAACGACAGTTCCGGCCTCTGCTTTGAGCAGAGGAGGACGCCCGCGTCTCGCCACACCTCGACGCCAGCGTGCCTCCACAGCTACACCGGTCGGAACCTTACCTGGGTGCCCCGTCCCCGATCCCTTCTTCAAGCATGGCCGCTGCACGTCTTCTTCAGGCACGAGCTACATCGGGTCTGCCTCCCTGCTGCCGGAGCCCCATGACCCCGCGCCGAGCCTCCCGCCCGCGCCAAGTGTTTGGTTACCTCCGCCTGATTTCACTCCTCGCCTTGTCTTCGGCACCGGGAGCCCCGCCATCTCCAGCGTCGCGCCCAAGTCCCACATCGCCGGCAATCGTTCCCGCCGTTCATCGCCCTGAACTTGCTGCAGCTGTCTCCGTTCTTCAGTTATGAGAAGGAGCACCTTGCTTGCCTCGCGTTGACCTCCCAGATCCAGCTGGCCCAATGCTACAGCATCCGCCCCGCCAGCCCATGAGCCGCGCGCCCCTGCCAGGCCTCTCCATCAACTGGGCCAGGCCCACGGGGTGAGGCCACACCCGAGCGCCCCTTCTTTCTTTTTTGTTTTGTTTTTGTTGTTGTCTTCCTTCTGTTGGGCCCAATCTCAGATTCGGCCCGAGGTGTCTTTTTTCCCCGCTGCGAATTTGTCTAATTTCCAGAGTTTGCTTGTTTTGCAGAAAAACCCTCAGCATTCATGCATTTAATAACTAATTAACCGTGCATTGGTATTAATCAAACTTAATATGAAAGTTGCTTAGAATCTTGTCTAGTTTCATAATATACAACTTTCATCTATGTTTAAAATGTTTAAAATGTTGTTTGGTTAAATTTGCTCCGATGCCATGCTAAAATAATTTATTTCATAACTAAATAATCGTAACTCGGAATTTAATAAACTTTATATGTAAATGGGGTAGAAAAATGCCTAGTTTAACATGATGGCATCACTTTACATGTTTAATAACTCTAAAATTGTGTTTAGGGCAGAACAGTACCAAACCTAATATATGCATATGAGGATTTTTCGGATTTGTTGTTTGTTGTTCCCGCCTCATTTAAACTTGCCTAGATAGGTAGTTTTCTTTGCTTCACCCCTTGCCATGTTAAGAACATTTAATATTGTTGGGTACATAATGAGATCGAACTAAATAATGGAATGTGGTGTTTTGTCAATATGCATCCCAATGCATATTGAGCTCCACTTAACTTGTAGTGTTGTTTGTGCACTTTGCCATGCCATGCCTCATTAAACCGGACATGCATCATAATTGTTTGTGCATCATGCCATGTTTATGTGATGGTTGTTTACTATGTTGTTTGCTCCTTTTCGATGTTGCTTCTTCGGGTTGGTTCCGATAACGTTGCGTTTGTGAGGATTCATTCGACTACGTCCATTTGTCTTCTTCATGGACTCGTTCTTCTTCCTTGCGGGATCTCAGGCAAGATGACCATACCCTCGAAATCACTTCTATCTTTGCTTGCTAGATGCTCGCTCTTTTGCTATGCCTATGCTACGATACCCACCACTTGCTTATCATGCCTCCCATATTGCCATGTCAAACCTCTCACCCACCATGTTCTAGCAAACCGTTGTTTGGCTATGTTACCGCTTTGCTCAGCCCCTCTTATAGCATTGCTAGTTGCAGGTGAAGATTGAAGATTGTTCCTTGTTGGAACATTGTTTATTGTTGGGATATCATAATATTTTCTTGTTTATCTTAATGCACCTATATACTTGGTAAAGGGTGGAAGGCTCGACCTTATGCCTAGTGTTTTGTTCCACTCTTGCCGCCCTAGTTTCCGTCATATCGGTGTTATGTTCCCGGATTTTGCGTTCCTTACACGGTTGGGTTATAATGGGAACCCCTTGACAGTTCGCCTTGAATAAAACTCTTCCGGCAATGCCCAACATTGGTTTTACCATTCACCACCTAGCCTTTTCCCTTGGGTTTCGTGGACTCAAGGGTCATCTTTATTTTAACCCCTCCCCCCCGGGGCCAGTGCTTCTCTAAGTGTTGGCCAACTGAGCGATGTCTGGGGCTACCAGGGGCAACTCTGGGCTGGCCTACCCGATGTCTGGCTCATCTGAGTGTGCCCTGAGAACGAGATATGTGCAGCTCCTCTCGGGATTTGTCGGCACATTCGGGCGGTGTTGCTGGTTTAGTTTTACCATTGTCGAGGATGTCTTGTAACCGGGATGCCGAGTCTGATCGGATTGTCTTGGGAGAAGGAATATCCTTCGTTGACCATGAGAGCTTGTGATGGGCTAAGTTGGGACACCCCTGCAGGGATTGAACTTTTGAAAGCCGTGCCCACGGTTATGGGCAGATGGGAATTTGTTAATGTTCGATTGTAGAAAACCTGAAACTTATCTTAAGTAAAATGCATCAACCGTGTGTGTAACTGTGATGGTCTCTTCTCGGCGGAGTCTGGGAAGTGAACACGGTGTTGGAGTTATGTTTGACGTAGGTTGTTATAGGATCACTTCTTGATCATAGTTTTCTCGACCGTGCCTTGCCTTCTCTTCTCGCTCTCATTTGCCTATGTTAGCCACCATATATGCTAGTCGCTTGCTGCAGCTCCACCTCATACCTTTTACCCTTCCTATAAGCTTAAATAGTCTTGATTGTGAGGGTGGGAGATTGCTGAGTCCCCGTGACTCACAGTTACTTCCAAAACTAGCTTGCAGGTGCCGAGGTTACCGAGCAGGTGACGCAATCAAGCTCAAGGAGGAGCTCATTGAAGATCGTGTCCTTTGTGTTGTTTCGTTCTAGTTGATCAGTAGTGGAGCCCAGTTGGGGTCGACCGGGGATCTGTGTAGCATTTGGGGTAGTCTTCTTTTATTTTGGTTCCATAGTCGGACCTTGTGTGTACCAGGATGATGTAATGTTTCATTCGTGTAATTGTGTGAAGTGGCGATTGTAAGCCAACTATGTATCATTTTCCCTTAATGTATTACATGGGTTGTTGTGAAGATTACCTCACTTGCGGCATTGCTTTCGATGCGGTTATGCCTCTAAGTCGTGCTTCGACACATGGGAGATATAGCCGCATCGAGGGCGTTACACAAGCTCTCGCCTGTGTGGGAGGGCCTGTTTAGGATCGCTCGTGTCTCCAGGCCTAGCGCCGCATGCCTAGAGACACAGGACGGGATCCCCATCCAGAACGCCTGGAACATCCAGCACCTCCGAAAGTTCTACCCATGAAGCAAGGCCCAACGCCTGTGAAGCAAGGCCCCGTTCCTGTGAAGGTCTCTGCTCCTGACACTCTCACATAATAATGAATGGGGCTGTACACGCCCAGGAGTCTCAGGAGTGCCGCCCTTGGGCCTCGGGGCTCCCTCCCACGTCTTAGTGGCAGCACTTAGCTCCGCGCTGGTGAGAAGACTAGACTAGGTGCCGGACGCGACTTTTCATTTGCTTTCTGTAGTGGGCTTGCCCCTTTTTATTAATGGAAGTTCGCATTCTGCTTTCTCTTGCCGTCTTGGTTCGGACTCCTTTTCCTCTGTTCTTCCTTGTATCTTTCTTTTGCTCCATGCTCTCCCTGGCATGCCTCGCGAGGGGGCTGGACAAGTGCCCTCATGAGTGTTTTTCCTATTCTTCACGAGGCACCGTCGGTCGAGCCCGCAAGCTGGCACACCTCTCTCAATCCGTGCCCCTTGGGTACCGTGATACGAAGCGATGGGTCATGGCCGGCGGCGCCTGTGACCAGGATTCGGAAGAATAAGAGTCTCCTAACGAATTTTTGCAGTTCCTAGGCACCCTCGCGAGGAAAGGAGGCCTCGCTAGGCACTGAGAAATGCACGCCCCACGAGGCGGAAACTACTTCAGACACATCAAGCTAAGTTATCTCTACACACCTACATAAAACGTTGGTACCACAACACGATGCAGGGTTGATAAACATAACATAGCAACTTGGAAATCATTGTTCATTACACACCCCTGCAGGGCCCATAATTCTTTCTTCTTAAATGCAGGAAGGAAAAAAACAAAACAAAAGTGGCATGTCCCCCGCAACAGTTCGCAAGGACGGACCCATGGCGCTCCCCTGGGCTCAGCCAGACCCCTCCTCGCGCTTCACTTGAGCGCGGCGACGAGACGACCCGCTGCCACCCTTGAAACGGGCGTGGCGGTTGGTCATAGCCACCGCTGCTGGAGCTGTCGCTGGAGGAGGAGCCGTCGTAGCTGGACGAGTCACGGCCAGTGCCGAGGTCGAAGCCACCTTCCTCCTTGTCACGACCATCGCCAAGGCCGAGAACCTCATCGCCGTCGTTGTCCTCGGGGCAGCACCCGACGCGGCGACCATCTTCCCCAAATACCCTCACGTAGAGGGTCGCGTCGCTATCGTACTTGAAGTGGAGGGCACACCGCCTGCCCAGTCCATGCGCACGGGCAAACGTCTGCTAGCCGTGGGCCAGGGTTGCGTTGCCCGCGGCGGAAACTTCCACCGTGACCCATGAAGCCTTGCTGCAGCAACTGTCTGCCTGGAGCCAAAGACCGCCTGGACCTGCGGGCGGCAGTTCGCCGAAAAGAACCGCGGGAGCTGAAGCCAGGTGCCAGCCGGGTTCTCCGACCACACGATGAACTACGGCATCACCTCCGTCGAATGGAAGCACGACCGAGGAGGCCGCACAACCATGGCGCGCCTCACTTCATAAACGGGAATGCCACAACCAGGGCGACTCCCGCTGCGCGGGGAGGCGCCGCCGCTGCCGCGAGGAGCCACGGTGGGGGTCGCGGCATGCTTGCGTGGGCGACCACGCCCCCTCTTGTGTGGCGGCAAGCCAGGCCCCTCCTGGCGGGCCTTGCCCTTTTCTGCGATTGAGAACCTCTTCGCCGGCCCTTCCTGGCAGCCCTTCCCCTTCTGTGCGGCCGAGAACCTCTTCGCCGACGCCATGAGTGTCGCTGCTAGCAAGGAAGCAAGGAAGAAGAAGGAGCGGGAGGAGCGGAGGAAGAGATGGGTGATGGGGGCTCCGCTCCCCCCGCCTATTTATAGCCAAGGGGAGGCCAACTGCTGTTCTCCATGATCTAAGGTAATAATGACCTTTTTCTGCATGCAGCAGGGACACGTCAAGTCGGGCAGTTGTTGAGGCAGCGTGGGGAAGCAGAGACGCCCACGTCCAAGCAACCGCCACCCGTCAAACAAGGCCGCGGGCTGTTGGAGCCCGCGGCGCTCTGCGCTTGCCCCTTGTCTTCGCTTTGAAGCCAAGCCCGAGCGCTCCTTGGGCCCGGGGGCTACTGTCAGCATCCTGGGAACGGGGGTCCCCATACTTGCATGCCTACGGCCCATGGCGTGGCTCCACCAGCGGGCCTGTACGGCCCATCTTCACCAGCAAATACTCAAGACCCTCACGAGGGGCCAAGCCTCACGAGGCAGACGACGCAAGACCTCCTCGGGGCGGCCCCACCAGGCTGGCTCGTGAGGGGCGGAGAGATCAAGGCAAGGGGCACCTCGCGAGGTTTCTGTGATGCAAGCCATGACGACCAAGGCCAGGCGGGCACCAGGCGGGCGCCAGTGCATGCAGTGTCCTCTTTTCCTCTTTGGTGCTAAAGAGGCAAGCGCAAGTGCGGAATCCCGAGGCATCAAGCAAAGGTTTCCATATCGGTGCAACAAGACCAAGACCGGCAGGACGGAGGTCACCGTGGAGCCCAGGATGGCATCATCACCAGAGCCTTTGGCAGGCGAAGACCATCTTTTGACAGGATAGCTTGTACTAGTTGTCCCCCATCAAATTGGCCATTGTGGGATCCCTTCCCGCCTAATATTTGGGGAGAGGACCTGGGCCACTATAAATAGGACTAGCCACCACCTTAGAAGGGGAAGGATCCTCTACCACATCAACTGACCAAGCACAAGAGCACCTCTCCTCAGGAGGCTGTTCTTCCCTTGTAACTGTTCATCCTCAGCCCAAGACACAATCCACCACACCACACTAGAGTAGGGTATTACACCACATCGGTGGCCCGAACCAGTATAAATCTTGTGTCCCTTTGCTTTGCGAGTTCGACGCGCTAAGCCTTGAGATGGAAGTGAGGGCATCAGCTAGAGGGGGGCACTACAAAAAAATACACATCCGTGACATTTTGGGCTGAACGAATTTTTTTCCTGTCATACTTATGACACTTCTATAATGATAATTGTGAAAAAAACCCGGTATCATCATAGATGTGGTGGGCTCCTACTTCTATGACAAAAAATCATGACAGAAAATGGGCTTTTCGTCCTGGGCGGGCTGGAGACACAGCTGCATGACATTCTTTGGGCTGTCCATGACGGAAAAACCATGGTAGAAGCGAGGGGGAGGAAAATTACGGGGAGTTCTCGGTTACGGTGGGAGATCTGGGGCCGAGTGATGCATGTTTCTCTCGTACACGTACACGCGTGTGTGTGAGGCGTTGGATCTAACTGAACCCGAGCGAGGCATTGGGCTCTAACTGAACCCGAGCGATTGCACTGCAGGCTACACGTTATTGAACCCGAGCGATCGATCGATGGCTGTTAACTGAACCCAATCGAGCGATTC
>NC_041382.1:541940163-541955635 GCF_002162155.2 Triticum dicoccoides
GTTGGATGAACGTGAGCGGTGGCGTTGCCTCTGGATGAACAGGACCCCGTGGTGTGGTGGAGGGCTGGATGAATAGTAGCCGGTGGAGTAGCGCGCGGTGGAGGCTGGATGAACAGGAGCCCGTGGAGGCTGGAGGAGGTCGACGGTAGCCCATGGAGGCTGGAGGAGGTCGACGGTGGAGATGAATAGTATCCCGTGGAGTCCCGTTTTGCGGTACGCCACACCCCTCCCGATGAACAGGATCCCTGTTTTGACCGTAGCCCTCCAACACAAGTCTGTTTCGTCCGTTTTGCGGTACGCCACACCCCTCCCGATCAACAAGACCCCCGTTTCGACCGTAGGAGGTCCGTTTCCTCCGTTTTGCGGTATGCCAGACCCCTCCCGATCAACAGGACCCCGTTTCGAACGTAGGAGGTCTGTTTCCTTCGTTGTGCGGTACGCCAGGCCTCGTTTACATCGCATGTTCCGTCCAAGCCCTCCTGATGAGCATGACCACGCATTCCGTTCCGACCCAGCCGGTTGGCTCCCATGCGTTCCGTTGCCTCCCGATGAACACGACGCATTCCGTTGCCTCGCCATGAACATGACGACGACGTTGTTTCTCCGTTCCGACCCAGCCATGTAAATGAGCCCTGGCCGTACGTATGCGCAAGTAGGCGTTCGAGACCCCGCCCGTATGTACACATACGTGGCCGTATTTTCTTTCTTGCACCCTGGCCACTATACGTACGTGTACGTGCTACGTGCGCGCCTCTACTACGACACATGCGCGCCTCTACATCCACCAGTATATATGTACATACATGTTCGCGACCAGAATGACAACGCTACGTACGCTGCGACCAGGTGGGTCCCGACTGTCACGCACTTCCTTGCCTGCAAAGATGTAGCTGGTGGGTCCTAGCAGTCAGGGGGCCGAATCATTTTTTTTTGCCCAGACGCACTTCCTTGTGTGCGAAGATGTAGCTGGTGGGTCCCAACAGTCAGGGACAAACGTTTTCTTTTTTCACGAAATACGGTGGCCCGTTCGGTGGGTCCCCACTGTCAGGTGGAGGAATAATTATTTTGCACGCAATAAGGAGGCACTTCCTTGCCGCGGCCGTGGACCCAGCTGTCAGCCTCTCCACGCACAGTCCACGTCCAATGAAAGCCGTTCCTTGACAATGTTGACCACGCCGCCCCGAGAGCACCAGGGCGGTGGACGACGGTGAGGCCTAGGAAGGGGACGACGCGGAGCCGGGGAAGACGCGGCAGTGGATACCCACGCGTAGAGGAGTACGAGGGTTCACTGGTTTGCTGTGGTGTGAGGCTGTCGTCGCTGCAGAATAACAGGGGTGTGGGTGAGTAGAGGGATGGCCTGGCCAGCGGTGGGAGTAGTAGGGGGCGGTGAGGCCCCCGCCGCATCGCAGCCGGCCACGGGAGGCAGGAGCACGAGGCACAACCGGCGCTGGTTTGGGCGGCTGGAGCAAGAAGACCAGAGGTTGCAGAAGCACTATGGCCGCTGGATGGACATTGTACGGTCACTGGAGCTAGAATCATGCATATTGACTAAGTTGACAAAGCCCTCCGTCCCCGTCAACTTAGTAGGCCCACAAGTCAGCCTGCCACTATATTGGGTCCCAGCTAACAGGGGGAGTATTCATTTTTTGTGCGTAATAAGGAGGCACTTCCTTGCGTGCGAAGATCTAGCTGGTGGGTCTGAGCTGTCAGAGGCGGTAACTTTTTTCGCGAAATACAGAGGCCCTTTCGGTGGGTCCCTGATGTCAGGTGGAGGAATCATTATTTTGTACGTAACAAGGAGGCATTTCCTTGCATGCAGCCGTGGACCCAGCTGTCGGCCTCTCCACGTACAGTCCACTTCAGATGCATGTCGGTCGTTGACCACGTTGACCAAGCCGCGCCGAGAGCACCAGGGAGGTGGACGACGGGGAGGCCTAGGAAGGGAACGACATGGAGGCAGGGAAGACTCGGCAGTTGTTTCCCACGCGGAGGGGAGTACGACTGTACGAGGGTTTACTGGTTCGTCCGCCGTTGCCGGAGAATAACAGCAGGTGTGGGTGAGTAGAGGGATGGCTAGGCCAGCGATGGGAGTACAATGGGGCGATGAGGCCTGCGCGGCAGCATAGCCGGCCGCGGGGAGGAGGGAGTAGGCAGTCCCGCTGGCGCTTGTTTGAACGACCGGAGCAGGAAGAGCAGAGATTGAAGAAGCACGACGGCCGTTCGATGGACATCCAACAGTCACTGCTTGTGCGTCAACCTTTTTTTTAGGAAAGCCTCAAATCTGTGGAAAACAGCATACAGCCCATCTGCCACTATTTCTAATAATTTACAGCCCATTTGCTAATTCATAAGGTTTTTTTGGAGCCCATATTCTTTTTGTTAGCATTACAGCCCATATGGTGGCCACGGTTAAAAAATTATATGAAATTTTTCATATTTCGGTGCGGTCCGAACTGTTTTTAATCCCGAAATTTCGACTCACATTCAAACTGATTTTAAAAATAAATGTATATCAGTATAAAATCCAACAAATTCTCCATGCATAAAAATTAATGTAATTTAAAATCTCGAAATGAAAAAAAGATATTTGAAACTAATTGCCGGTTTGATGTGTTTTAAAAATGTACATCCCATTTCTCATTACTGATAGGCCATTTTGTCAGCCAGCCGAATGAAGCTCTCTTCGTCTTGAAAGATTTGCAGCCCAACAGGCCTGACAAAGCGACTTACTTGGCAAATCATAAAAAAACTGGGCTGTGGCCGTGGACCCAGCTGTCAGCCTCTCCACATACAGTACTCTTCCGATGGAAGTCAGTCGTTGACCACATTGACCATGCCGCGCCGAGAGCACCAAGGTGGTGGACGACAGCGAGGCCTAGGAACGAGACGACATAGAGCCGGGGAAGATGCGGCAGTGGATGCCCACGCGGAGAGGAGTACGAGGGTTCACTGGTTCGACTGCGGCGTGAGGCTGCTGTCGCCGCAGAATAACAAGGGGTGTGGTTGAGTAGAGGGATACCCTGGGCCAGCGGTGGGAGCAGTAGGGGGCGGTGAGGCCTCCGCGGCATCACAGCCGGCCACGAGAGGCAGGAGCACACGACACGACCGGCGCTGCTTTGGGCGGCTGGAGCAAGAAGACGAGAGATTGAAGAAGAATGCCGACCGTTGGATGTAAATCCAACGCCTTCTTAGGCTTCGACCTACTGGCCCACATGTCAGCCAGTCCCTTTGTTTTTTAGTCCATTTGGTGGGCTGGGTGAAACAATGATGTAGCATCTATGCAGCCCGTTTAAATCCCATTTGCATTTTTCTCGAAATCCTTGGACTTGTTGGGCTGGGTGAAAATATCATGTTAGGCTAGATGTAGAGATGTTATAAAAACATAAACACATGATTGCACGTCAGTAAAATCTTTGCAAGCTTATGTACGCAATCACTAGGAGTTAACTTGCCAAGTTATATATAAACAATTATTATTATTATTTTGTAAGAACTTTCAACTTACGAAATAAAATATCATTTTAGTTTGATGAGTTAATAGTACGTGGGGTATTATTTTTTTTAGGCTAGACGTGGGACAATTGAATTGGTTCTAGGGGGAGTACTGGGAGAAAACTCAGTTTACATCGAAAAAGAAAGTGGGAGAAAATTCAGAGACCTACGGGGTCCACCCGAGGAGGGGAATATGTTGGGAGGAAGGAGATTCAGAGCACGACAGCCGAGTGAACTAGTTTTTTTACGGACAAGTGAACTAGTTTACATACATAAGCAAATAGCCACTAAAAAAGCAATCATGTTAATGGGTTCTTAAAAGAAATATTTCGGATAAAACAGATAATTACGACACATAGGCTAATGCATGAAACACTCAGATGATAAAGGTGCTTATAAACAGATAAAGTACAACATGTAGACCTTCCTGGCACGCTTGATCATGAAGCTGCGGCTGTCCGTGTACTCGTCGATTACGGGAAGCAGACACGCCCTCATGTCCAAGATCTGCCTGTACATTTCGTAGCATGCGTATGCGTCCTTGGCCATGTAGGTTATGTGGGCTAGATTCAGAGGTACCTCCCATGTGTTCAGGTCGTCTTCTTTCATGTTGGCGTATCAGGGGTCGATGATGGTCTGAGCGAGGTCAACCACGGAGTCCTTCTCCTGCCCGTTGCTGATGATCTTGTATTGCTTCTGGATGTCGACAAGCTTGTTGCACCAGATGGCCGAATCGTCGCGTTCTTCCTTCTCTCCACCATAGCGAAGGTGTAGTCGGTGCTGCCGATGAAACGGGTGAATGCTCTAGAACCTGGTGCAGCCATAGGACTGAGGCAAGGCAGAGCTTCAGCGAGTTTGTATCGTTGGTGTACATCACATTCAACTTGGTGCAGCCATAGGACTGAACGGCGAACTCAAAGGGGAACTCCTTGCTGAAGTACATATCCTGCAGGCTCACCCCTCGGATCGTCGTTGGAGTCTCTTCGAGTGAACGAGTGTGTAGGCGGCGGCAGCAATTCGTTTTTCATCTCTTGGGGAACTGGATTCAACAGTAAGCTGAGTGTGTACACGTGACAACAGTTACTACCCCTCCCTCGTCCGCTGCACGCCCGGCAGAAGATGCACCCTCGGCCACACGTCGGTTCACAAGCCGGTATGTATTGGTACTGTAATAACAGGAGTTAGTGGTCACTTTACTTAAATTTAATTAGCTTTAATAGAAATTTATACTTAAAACAAGCAATGCATTCGCTCGTTCTATCACTGCCACAGGATCAACATGCACAACAATTAGAATTATTATTCTCAGGACGCACACGATCGGCACATTTGTCGCACTTTCACAAAGATAATACTACCAAGTTTGAACTGTTTGTTATGGTTGTTGTCCTCTGCATCATCATGTCGTGTTTTCCAGCTTGCAAGATTCAGAACCAACAAATAAGATCCAAATAATAAGTACAACAAAGATGCCTACACATCTCATTGATTCCCAGCTTGCAAGATTCAGAACCAACAAATAAGATCCAAATAATAAGTACAACAAAGATGTCTACACATCTCATTGATTCCCATCTTGCAAGATTTAGAACCAACAAATAAGATTCAAATAATAAGTACAACAAAGATGCCTACACATCTCACTGATTCCCAGCTTGCAAAGATTCAGAACCAACCCATTAGAGCCTTTTGATAAAGTGAATATCAGGATTAAATCCATCTTGGCTAGCCATGTCATACAATCGAAGAACTTGGCGAATGCTCTTGACCGTCACAACATCTGTAGTTGAGTATTCCTGTTTGCACAGCATGTTTGCATAGCACAAAAAGGAGACAGGAGAGCATGATTTCGCTTTAATAGCGGCCTCCTTGAACTCAACCTCCAGCTCTACTTGGATGAGGTCTGCCTGGAGTTCCATGATTCAATTCATGCGCCTTTTTGTGCAGTTCACCTGAAATGAAGCAAAGATTGCATCATTCAGCTAGCAAGAAGTACTTGCTCTTGTGAGCTGGTAGGTTCTTCTTTAGTAGTTGCACTAAAATTGAGGAACATTAAGGTTGGCTGTCCAGCTCATGTAAGGTGCAACTATAATTTTCTTATCCTTTTGTGCAGTTCCACTAAAATAAAGTGCCATTGTGGTGATAGTGACGACTCCATCTTGCAAAGGCTAATAAAATGTTGCCAGCAGAACTTGACGGAGATTTTGGAAACTCCAATCACCATTTTGTGCAGTTCCACCAAAATTGAGAGATGTTGCCCACATGACATTTTAGTTGAACTGCACAAGACACTCATTCCAAAAAAAGTGTTTTGTGTAGTTCACCAAAAGGTCACAATAGCAACAAGGTGAAATGGATATCCCTATCTGCACAAAAAGATAGAAAGTAAACAATTGTTGGTCAATAAGAATATACGAAACATATACAAAATGAAAAGAAGCATTTTAATTATGTTCATGGCAATCACACAAGGACAGTAGAAATTTTAAAACGTCAGCAATGCTTCATGTTACCAGAAGCATTACGATCAACAATGAGATTCCTCAAATATGGGATTACTTTAATGGTGGCATTGCTTGTTTACCAAACACAGTAAATCAACAGCAGCTAAAGAGTTGGTTTAAGGGCATGGGACCGTGGGGACACCAGGACACTCAGCAGCGTAAAGGAGCAACTTACTTATCATACTGGGGAAAACAGCAGGAATGCCATTTGTAACATAGTTTAATTGCACCTTATCACTGGAGTCATTAGATTAACAACAACACTGGTTAGACATGTCCCTAAGGTAACAGTGTGATCGCTTCATTTTACATGTGCCCTTACATTAACAACAACAAAAGGTTGGTATAAGGACATGTGACAGTGGACGCATCAGCACAATGTACCTACAAGGAGGCATAAAGTGGTGATGCCGAGTTTTTTCATGCTATGTGAGGGCAGCAAACCTAATCCTGGAGACCTTGTACTATGTGAGGGCAGCAAATCTAATCCTGGAGACCTTTTACTATGTGAGGGAAGCAAATCTAATCCTGGAGACCTTTTACTATGTGAGGGCAGCAAATCTAATCATGGAAACCTTTTACTATGTGAGGGCAGCAAATCTAATCCTGAGACCTTTTACTATGTGAGGGCAGCAAATCTAATCCTGAGACCTTTTACTATGTGAGGGCAGCAAATCTATCCTGGAGACCTTTTACTATGTGATGGCAGCAAATCTAATCCTGCACATACTCTGTTGACTTGTCCACCAGCCGCCACTTTCTATCCTTTTTCAACCAATAATAGATCTGTTCCTTATCCAGTTTGTACTGCATTTTCCCATTATTTCCCTTTTCAACCAAGAGACCGTTGGGTATCCGGTCTCTACTACTTTCACCATATTATTTCCTCTTTGAATCAAGTCCTAGATTCATGCTACAACTTCCACCCCCCCCTTTCTTTGTTGTTTGAACAAAGCCCTAGATTCGAATGCATGAAGTAGCTTTACCTCTAATAATACTAAAAATTTAGGTGGCTTTGGAAGAGCTGATGGGAGTAGAAAAATATGCACATGCAGACACGTGGGGAGCTGGGGCAGTAGAGCAAGGCCGCTTTCGAAGAACTTATACCTAAGGGTCGCCGGGATGTCGGCGACGGCAGGTCAGATCTGCGGACAATGCGGCAGGGAGGAAGAAGGGTCGGAGGACCTCCCGAGCCGGCGCTGTGTCGGAGAGAACGGCACGGGCCCCTCCGGCAGCTGTGGGTTTCCTCCCTCGGCGGTGATGACCGCATGAACGATGCCGGCGACTGGAAACGCTGCGTGGTGCGGGGCCGCAGGCCAGCGCCATGGATGATTTGGCACAGCCGACTGCCGCTCGCGTCCATCGCCTCCATAGGTGCTTGTGGCTTCTGGTCACTTAGTCTTGGATTGGAGTAAGCAGTGTTGCACAGAGACTTGGGAGTAGATGGGTTGGAGTGGTGGGGCTATACTAGCAAGTAGTTGTACGTACTAGTACAATAGTGGGCTCACATAGCAATTTTGTCTCATGCAAGAGCCTGGCTATATGCGTGCTCCAATGTTCGCAACTGCAACATTTGGTTTGCGCTTGGCTCTTCACCTCTTCGAGAAGATGAACAATGATGTTACTACTACTGCTTCTACAGTGTCGAATCCACTGCAGCATGTCCGTCCACCATGAGTGGGATGGATAGCTTGTTGTAGAAGTACTACTAAGCAAAAGCCTATCCTCGTTTGCGAGCAACCACGCGCATGGGTGAGGGAGAAGGAGTGTAGTAAAATCAAGCTTCTCCTCGTTCTACAAGTTGACGCGACACATCATAGCACTGGCCCCACATGCTTGCCTCTAAACTTGGCTGAAAGACCCGTAGTGTACAATATATTTGCTGCAACCTCTAACATTTACCCACCACAAATTAAAATATATGTGGTCATATGCATCGTTCTGATGCAGAGGCCGGGGAGTCCCCCCTTTTAAAAACAAACAAATTAAAATATATATTCCTGTCTTGACCAGATGAGCGTGCAAACTACAATCACCAGGGTGTCGGGTAGGGCCAGAAGACTATTTTAAAATTTAAAGAAAAACTTCGAGACGACCACATAGCATGGAGCCGACCCCAACGATTTTAAGCTTACAGGCACGGTACACGCTGTCCTAGACTACTCTACACATGAAACTGCCACACGAGCGTCCGGGCTGTGCTTGGCTCTTTGCCTCTTTGGGAAGTCGAACAATGATGGAGCACTACTGCACTGGAGGAGTACTACAGTACGCTTCTAGCCATCTGACACCGATTGAACTGCTGCATGTCCACCGCGTGCGGGAGGGAGAGCGTGTAGCTAAAGCTTCTCCTAGTCTTGCCAGCCACCACGCTCATGGGCGAGGGAGGGACGCTCCTGCCTTTGCGTGTATGACAGGTGGGCCCGATAGGTGTGTGGCCAACCTGTCATACAGCCAAAGGCAGGTGCAGTTAAGTCCGCGAGGGAGAGGATAATCAAACTTCTCGTTGATGTACAAGTTGACGCGACACATCAAAGCACTGCACTCGATATATTTCAATAATTTGCGTTTACCGATGCATTAATTACAACGCATGCATGCATGCCGTGACTCTCCTTTTGATACTTGCATGTGTTGATTTAATGCACCTTGAAGTAGTATAAAATATGTGACGGTAAAGCTTTGTAATACCCCGGCCCAAGTCGAGAGATGGTTGTGCACGAGGAGGGCGAGATCATGCAGACCGAACAGGACCCGACGATGGAGCTCTCTAAGGTCTCGATGGACCTCACTGTGCTCCACTGCCCCTTGTGCCTCCGCCCCTTGATACCTCCAGTGTATGAGGTTCGAATACACCTCGCCCATTCGGCTGATTGAGCAAGGTGCGGGTTTCTTGATTGATGTGTTGTTCGATTGATTTCTGCAGTGCAAGGGAGGGCACCTGGCCTACGCGGCGCGTCGAGCGCCCCGGGAACCAGCGGCAATGCCAGAAGTGCGAGCGTGGCGGTGCCTTCGACGTGCGGAACACGGCGGTGGACTCCGTCCTCTCGTCGGTGAGGGTGGAGTGCCTGCACGAAGGTTGTGGGCTCTACGTCACTTACCACAAGCTCATCGATCACCAGAGCGTGTGCCCGCTCGTGCCCTGCAAATGCCCCATGCCCGTCTGCGGCTATGAAGGCCTGCCGCCGGAGCTCTACCACCACATCAGCACCGCACATCCCATGCTCGTGCACAGGATCTAGTACGACAAGGTGCTCCAGCTGCAAGTGCCACTGTCGGAGCCATGGCTCTTGCTGTTCGCGGAGGAGGACTGCCGCACGTTTTTCTTGGTCGGCGGCTTGCTCGACATCAGCGCACCTATCGCCGTGTCGGTCGTCTGCAGCAGAGCGGGGGCGTCCCCACTGCCGCACTACGTGGCCAAGTTGTGGGCGAACGGCCCGCCGGGGGAGCCCAAAGGCACGACCGACACCGTCAAGGTGAAAATGGAGGTGACAAGCAGCAAGGATCCCGGCGACGTCGACGTGCAGGAGCTGATCTTCTTGACAGTTCCGCCCAAGCTGCTGGCCGGGGCTAAGCTTGTGTCCCTCCACATTCAGATTGACAAGCTCACGTCCTAAATGTTTCTACAGCGCCTTCTGTTTATCTTAGTAATATGCTAATGTAGGGATTACCTTGGTCTACTTTAGCTTAAGAAATGGTGGGTTCTGGTGGCGATGCAGCAATTACTTCGACATCAGATCAGTAATTTCCAACAGTCGAATGGATATTTTGTGTCTGTTGGATATAAAGTTCCTTTGGGTAAGAAGTACTACTTTTCATCAAAATGGATAAAAGGAGATGTATGTAGACGTATTTTAGTTCTAGATACGTCCATTTTTTATCCATTTTGATGACAAGCACTCCCTCCGTTCCACAATACTTGCCTTCCATTTGTCAAAATATAGATGTATCTAGACATGTTTTAGTATATAGGTACATCCATGATAGAGCCAATCGGATGGCTGAGAACACTACAATTCGTAGCTACAGATACCTATGTGACTCCCAAATGCAGAGGCCGGGGGTCATCATCGTCCTTTTCGAGAAAAAACAGACGCGTGTGTGAGAGGACGAGTGCGTGTGTGCACCTCTTCTCTTCCTATATAACGTACTACTAAACTCAGAGTACAAGTTTTTGTGGGTGGCACGATGGTGCATGCGAGAAGTCCCGAGAGATAGGTTTAATGCGTCTGAAAAAAGACTAGCCTAGAGCTCGCCACGTGGCTATTCCTGTCGAATGCCCCATTAACCGTAAGATATGTATACGATGGTGCCATTTATTGCACGTACACAGCAGTACTCCCTCCTTTCCGGTTTATAGGGCTAAATTCAAAAATCTCACCAACCAAGATGGTGAGTGGTGGAATATTTTTTGTAGTTTGCAAAAGCACCTAATTAATGCTCTTGTTTTTCTCAAAAAATTATGTTTATCAATGCATTAATTGCAATGCATGCATGCATAAAGTACATGCATTGGTCAATTTTCTCTTAATACTTGCATGCAATGATTTAATGCACCTTGGAATCTAAACATGTGTTGGGGAACAACCAAATTGAACCTTATAAAATGGAAAAAGTAAGATTTGAATTGCAAATTACTCCATGCTATATTGAATTGCAAACTTGTTCACACCGATCACAACCTAAATGGTTTCCCACTTAGGAGCGTATTAGTACCACGCTATATTGAATTGCAAACTTGTTCACACCGATCACAACCTAAACGGTTTCCCACTTAGGAGCGTATTAGTACTCGGTTATAAATACTAGTATGCCAAGATGACTGCACATTCCGCCTCAACTCCTCATCCACAAAAACAAACAAGTCATTCAACATTCTTCCCTTGCGTCTGCCATGGCCAGCGTGAGTTCTGGGTCGAGAGATTGCCACCAGGGAGAGGCGAGCATGGAAGCGGAAGCACGAGAGATGTCCCGCCTCGCGGCGAGAGCAACCGACATGTCCCGCCGAACGGAAGTAGCAGCACAGAGGTCCCGCCGCGCCACTGAAGCAGCACGGAGGTCCCGCTGCGCCGTCGATGCAGCAGACTGGTCCGGCCGTGCCGCGGAAGCAGCAGAGATGTCACGCCGCGCCACGAATGCAGCAGAGATGTCCCGCCGCGCCGCAGCGGCCTAGGAAAATTTCTCGCGGGCAGGCAACGACTGTTACAAGCGCATGCATGCGATAGTCCATAGCCAGATGAATCAGATCTCCGGCTGGGCGAGGTTGTAGGACGACATGAAAGCCTCGTTTGAACAGGCTGCCGGCGTCATCCGACAACTAAGGGAGGGCAATGAGAGGCTCCGCGCCGAGCGCGACCTGCTGAGGGAGAAGATCGTCCGAAGTGCAGACCAGCAGGAGGAGACCAGTGCCTTGTTGAAGAGGACCGGCATCATCGTCAAGAAACTTATGGACGATACTGACATGCTCCGCAACGAGCGCCAAAGGCTGGTGGAGGAATCCGTGGATGTTCTCAAGCAGCATCTTGAGGACACAAAAGAGCTCATCGCCGCTCGCCGCGGAGACTAGTTCTCGCGGCCTGCAGCAACGCATCAAGAAAGTAGAGATCAGCGAGCCAGATCCTTGTCTTCCTTCTTCTTTTGCCCTTGTGTATTTTGGGCGTAGCCGCATGTGGCTTTTTTAATTATCTTTCTAATTATGTAAGACAATTAATCGTCCTTATCTTTCTGTGGAAGATCAATGTTGCGAGGCTGGAATGAAGAAAACTCTTGCTGTGGCGACCCTGGTGTTGTTGTTCTTCTAGTTGTTGTTGGGCTTCCTTCAGTTTCCTAGTTCCTTTTGATGTAATAATCGGTTTAGGATGTGGATTATGTCGTCGGTTGTGAAATGTTGGGTTCTAGCGCGGATGTTTGGCCTTTATTGGCCTCTTGGGATTTTGCGATTTCAATCTGGTAGCTTTTAGTCCTTCGTGTTAGGCTGGAGTTGTGCTGGACTTCTTGTGAATTGTGGTGGTTTTCAGTAATGAAAATCGGAAGGGGCAAGCCCTTCTTTGATCAAAAAAAATTAACCATCCTTATATATTCATCAGTCTTGCCATAAGTCGCAGTAGATGCTATATAGGTCCGTCGGATCTTACATCAAGATCCGTGCTTTCAGATTTTCTTTTTTCTCTCTTAAATCTCAGTCGAGTGAGACATAGCCACGCCATTAAACAGAGGCTCGGGCGCCATTAATGGAGACCTTGGGAGAGAGGTGGACGGCAGATGGAGGTCAAAGGGCTCTCCTCCCGATAAGCACGCGCAGGGGTCTGATCGCACGCTTCTCGTACTCAAATAGCTACCCTGCACGGCGCGTCCTAACTAATAAAAATGGGGACGCGTGGCGGCACGTAAATGGTACTAGTAAGTAGAACGCCCACGGTTTCAATAATACTTGTGTTTCCGATTGTAACGTGATAGCACTTGTTCCAAAATGACTTTGTTGATTGTTAATGTGTGCGCCTTCGCAAATCGGACTGCAAATTTACCATGGCATGTTGGTGCCATGTCATGGCACCAAGCCAAGTTTCATTATTTTCATGCGTGTTTTGGATTTACAAGAATTCAAAAAACTAAGTTTCTCAATGTTTCCAACCCAGCCACGACGCCCAGAATTTTGAATTTCATTCCCATTTCTTGCATGGAACCTAGAAATTTACCCGTGGACACACATGTGATTTTTCAACCAACTTTGGTGCACTGGAATATGTGCTTGTATTTCAAATTTGAATTATGCACACAAAGGTGACACGTTCCCTCCCAGAACCGTGACCCTTCTTGAGAGAAGCTCCAATTTGCAAGAAGCTTATACCAAAATTTGTTCCTATTCGGCAATTTGTTTTACCACGGCATGGTACTACCATGACATGACACCATGCCAAGTTTCATGATTTTAAAACCAAGTTTCTCAATGTTCTCGACCGAGCCACGATGCCCAGATGTTTGAATTTTCTTCCCATTTTTTGCATGGGACCTACTCCCTCCTTCCATCCATATAGGGCCTAATGTGTTTTTCAAGATAGCCTTTGACTATTGACAAGATTAATAGCACATGAGATGTATACTATGAAAATTATATTATTGGAAGCTCCTTTGACATACAAATTTGAAGGTATGCTTTGTGTAAGTTGCATGTCATATATTATTGCTCTAACGTTTGGTCAAAGTTAGCCTCGAAAAATGCATTAGGACCTATATAGATGGAAGGAGGGAGTAGAAATTCACCAGAGGACACAAATGTGATTTTTCAACCAACTTTGGTGCACGGGAGCATGTGCTTGTAGTTCAAATTTGAATTATGCACATTAAATGACCAAAAACTCAATTAATGTGTAAATAAGGCCAAACGAAGCCAGGATAATTCCAAAATTTAACAGGGCACTCATGTAGTTCTATGTTGCCTTTGTCAATAAACTCAAGGGGGACAACGTATATCGTTTCGCACTCAAAGGTGGCACATTCCCTCTCAGAACCACGAGCCTTCTTGAGAGAAGCTTCGGTTTGCAAGAAGCTTATACCAAAATCTGTTCCTATTCGGCCAATTTTTTTACCCCAACATGGTAGTACCATGACATGACATCCATGCCAAGTTTCATGATTTTCAGATGTGTTTTGGATTTACAAGAATTTTAAAACCAGGTTTCTCAATGTTCTCGGTCGAGCCACGATGCCCAGATGTCTTAATTTTATTCTCATTTCTTGCATGGGACCTAGAAATTCACCCGGGGACACAAATGTGATTTTTCAACCAACTTTGGTGCACGAGAGCATGTGCTTGTAGTTCAAATTTGACTTATGCACATTAAATGACCAGAAACTCAATTAATGTATAAAAACGACAAACGAACCCGGAATAATTCCAAAATTTAACAGGGCACTAATGTAGTTCTATGTTGCCTTTGTTAAGAAACTCAAGGGGGGCAGCGTATATCGTTTCACACTCAAAGGTGGCACGTTCCCTCTTAGAACCACGAGCTTCCAAATCGGCCCAATTTTTTACCATGACATGTTAGTGCCATGACATGACACCATGCCAAGTTTCATGATTTCCAGGCGAGTTTTGGATTTACATGAATTTAAAACCAAAGTTTCTCGATGTTCTCGGCCGAGTCATGACGCCCAGATGTTTGAATTTAATTCTCATTTCTTCCATGGGACCTAGAAATTCAACCAAGGACACACATGTGATTTTTCAACCCACTTTGGTGCACCAGAGCATGTGCATGCAATTCATATTTAGATTATGCACATTAAAAGTCCAGAAACTCAATTAATGTATAAAAAGGCCAAATGAACCCGAAATAATTCCAAAATATAATTGGGCACTCATATAGTTCTATGTTGCCTCTGTAAATAAAATCAGGGGGAGGCAGCGTATATTGTTTCGCACACAAAGGTGACACGTTCCCTCTTGGAACCACGAGGCTTGTTGAGAGAATCTCCGGTTTTGCAAGAGGCTTATACCAAAACTTGTCCCAATTCAGCCAAAAATTATACGTATGAAATCAGGGTTAAGATTATCCCAAACATCTCGCTACCTAGACCAATAATGTACTATGATTTGAATTCAACATAAAATGGATAGAAATATTTGAATTGGAGAGCGTATGGTACATGTAGTTCATAGTGAAATATGATTACTGCTATATGTATGTTTTTTGTTATCAAGATAATATTTAAATTATTGTATAACTTGACAACAATCGTATTCAAATAAGGCAAATTGATTCAAATTTAGTCCATATGGTAGACGACAATATATATGTTCACATGGTGGAGTAAAATGTTCATATATGATGGCAGATCAAAATGTACGACTACATCAATTACAAACCGCAAGGTCACCTAACGATATATTCGAATTCAACATAACGTGGATTCAAAAATTGAAATTCGAGATCATGACATCTGTAATCATATAAAAAGGGACATTACTCTTTCTTTGGTGGGAATTGATTTGTTTTTTGTTGTTGTTGAGGGAAGTGCGAATCGATTTGGTACTGTGCAGGGTAATCTTGTTCTCCCGATTTTTTTTACATTTTTCTTGTAGTTTTTTCAATGGCATCTATAGCAATATAGTAAAAGGGGACATGACTCTCTTGTGTCTTGTATGAATTGGTTTTTTACACGTTAAGTTTGTTCTGCCGAACAAGGAATCCGCACCTTATTATCCCGAAATTTTCAAGCTCGAGTATCTTTTGTCTCACCTGCTTTGAAACTCCCGCATCTTCAACCCGCGTCGCGCCTTGTTATCCCGAAATTTGGACGCGCGCGAGAACTCCCTCCTCATCCGAAATCGCCCCCGCAGCCCAGACACGCGAAATCCCCCTTCTACCCCTCAGCCGGAAATGAAGCTCCATGTCGCGGTGTCAAAACCGGTGGGGGTATGCTGGTAACTTACCCTACATTTTGGACAAACGCGTCCCTAAGCTTGGCTCCCC
>NC_041382.1:541956024-541958729 GCF_002162155.2 Triticum dicoccoides
CCAAAACTCGCGAAACCCCACGCTCCTCCGTCGGCCTCCCGACCGCCGCCCAGCCGGAGACTCTTTCTCGACTACGTCATCCACCGCAACAGCTCGTCGTCCCTCATTCACCGCATCGGATGAGGATCCGTTGTCGATCTCGCGTCCCGCCAGATCAGCCGCCCCGTCCTCCACCTCAAAGGAGCTGCCCCGATGTTCACCTCGTCTATCGCGCCACCTCAATCCCCACAGCGCCGTCTTGACCTGCCCCACCAGAACCACAGCACCCTCACCAATTCCTCCGATGAAGTCGAGGCCAACTCGGCGCCACCAAGGAGGTTCTACACTCACCGCTGCATTTTATCTTTTATTCGATCTCACGGGGCTGCCGCTGCTCGATACCGAGCAGACATGGCGTGTCTCCATTGATGGTGCCATCGCCGGCCACATCATCCACGGCGTCTCTCCCCCATGTCGTTGCTTCCTCGGCGGCGACTTCCACGACGGTACTAGCTGCAACTGTTCCGGCTCTCGCTCGCGCTGCGGCTCTGTTCTTGCTGTCGGTCGCGCTGCTGCACTGCTCCTGCTTTCGTTCGTGCTGCTACTCTGCTCTTGTTCTCGCTTGCGGTGCTGCTGCTGCTGCTGCACGACCTTCGGCAGCTATAGGAGTTGCTGCTTTAGCACTCGCTCGCGGTGCTACTGCACGACTTGCTCTCTGCTAGTGCGTTCCCTGCTCGAGCGTCTGCTGATTTAGATCACTGCTTCTCTGCTACTAGTGCTCGAACGCCCTAAACATCTATTGCAATGCTCTGTTACTAGTTCAATTAGCTGACTAAAATTCAGTTTTGAATGTGAAGTTCATTTTCTCAGTTAAGTTCAGAGTGAACAGTACTTACAGCATCTATCGGAGCGGCCGTGGCGCGGCTGATGCGTCTTACATCTAGCACTTTTTGGTGATGTATTTTACATCATCTATTGCAGATGATATTAGGGTCCCACTTCAGATTAACATTGTCTGTCTTGTCATGCTTCAGCCTCGTCGCCGTACACCTTAGCGGAGCTGCTCCAACGACGGAACTGTCCATCACAGCGGAGCAGTACCCTCGGCGCCGTTTCCAGAGGCCTCGGATCTTCTTCCCCGCTTCCGACAGTCACACCAGCATCATCACCATCCTCCACGTCCAACCCAATGATGCTGAGGTCCACAAGGCTATGCCAAAGAGGTTGTACACTCGTCACATCACTTCGTTTCTCCATTCCTCTGTTCTTCCAATTCATGTGAGCTAAACACCCAGGTTGACTGAAATCCTATATTTCCAAATGCTCTGTTTTGGACGTGCATTCCTATCCTATTCCTATGTTTTTCCTGTCCCTGCGTTTATAGAGTCCTCCAATTCTAAGGAGCCCTTACAGATTTACTTCATTTTCAGATAGGCATAAAAGAAAACTCTGTGTGTTATATCCTTCTCCTACCGTGTCGTCATCCACCCCACCTGAGGTGCACCATCGACAGAAGCGTTCACTACAGCAGAGATCCCCCCTGCAGACTTCCTTTTGCCACCTCAGATCATCTTCCCCGTTGCCGGCAGCCACGCCAACTGCATTACCATCATCGACTGAGCAGATGAACCTGAGGACTACACAGTTCCGGAAGAAAGGTCGCAGTCTTTCGTGTTTGCTTATGTTATACATCGGTTATTATTACCTGCTACTTTATCGTTCAATCTTGAGTTTTGAATTGCCCATGGGTCTCATATCGAGACAGCAACAAATAGTATCTGTCTACTATCTGGTTCATCTGGGGTATTCTATGTGGTTCATGTTGGGTGGGCAACAAACAATAGATGATCCATTGTCTACCTTTTTAAACTGAAGCTATAATCTACCTGCTATCATTAGTTTAGGATCCATCCACTCGTTTGCTACCATCAGTCTTGATTTTTGCATGCAACCCTTAGGCCTTACAAAATCTAACTTTTTTTATTATGCATGTCAGATATTGTACACAATCGTACTGAACATGAAGAGAAAAAGAGAAGAGCGTTGCGTGTGAATATAATGCCATGCAGACGCCGCTCCATGGTGGGCGAAGTGCCCCCCCTTCCTGCATTTCCATATTGTATTCCAGAGGAAGATAACTGTTCAGATGGAGATTCAGAAGGAGCCGACCACTCCTGTTTACCACCTGAGGTGTTTTCTCTAACCTGGCATGCTGATGTTGGTCATATCATGCATATGGCGCCTTGCATTGCTTACATTATACATCTTATATGTCATCAACATGCTACCTGTAGATTTGCTTTGTGTGAATGCCACCTGTTTGGTTTCTATATCATACTCCCACCATTCCTAAATATTTGTCTTTTTAGAGATTTCAACAAGTGACTACATACCAAACAAAATGAGTGAATCTACACTCTAAAATATGTCTATATACATCCGTACATGGTAGTCCATTTGAAATCTCTAAAAAGACAAATATTTAGGAACGGAGGGAGTATATGGGAATTATGCAATGCCATCTTCTTTAGCCATGCATCATATACGTGAATCATGCAATGCCATCCTGTTTAGCCAGTCATCGTATATGTGAATTGTATCGTGCCATATTTTTTTCCATAATGTATTCCATTTGTCAACAATGTTTATACATTCATCTACTCTTCCTGTGCATCAGCCATTTGAGTCGGTCATGGGAAAATCTAGAGTGAAAACAAGGTCTTCTG
>NC_041382.1:541959077-541980306 GCF_002162155.2 Triticum dicoccoides
TCATATCATGCATATGGTGTCTTCCATTGCCATGCCATCTGCTTAGATTAGACATGATTTGTGTGAATGCCTCCTGTTTGCTTTCTATATCTGATATGTGAATTATGCAATGCCATGTTTTTAGCCAGTTATCATATATGTGAGTTATGCACCGCCATGGAGCCAGGCATCATATATGTGAATTATCTCATGCCATCTTTTTTTCATTACGTATTCCATTTGTCGACAATCTGTGTATATTGAACTACTCTTCATGTGTAACAGCCATTTGAGCCGGTTATAGAAAAATCTGTAGTGAAAACAAGGTCTTCAGAGCAGGCAATGGTACCTGTTGAAGCATATATCTCAATGGTTACAGGGAGCTCCTCAGAGGAGGATTCAGAGACAGATGACCAGTCCTATATCCCACCTGAGGTGTATGCTCTAAGTTGCAATGTTTATATTTCTCATATGATGCATATGGTGTCTTGCATTGCTTAGTTTAGACATCATATGCACAATATTGAATTCTATCTACTTAGTTTAGAGATCATACATGCGAGTGCCAGCTGCTTAGTATATGAATCAATTATGTCAATTATATCATGCCATCATGTATACTTAGACAACATGTATGTGAATTATTTTATCCCAGCCTATTTTAGAAAGACATCGTATAGTTTTGTCATGTCATCCTGTTTAGGTACTCATCATATGTTGAATTATGCCATTATATATTGTTAAGTTATCCATCATATATCTGAAACTATGTCATGCTATCCTGTTTAGTTAGGCATCATATATGTGAAATTGTGTCATGCTGTCCTGTTTGGTTAGACAACATATATGTGAATTACCACATCTGTCTATCATACCATGTCTGTACGTTCAATTTCTTTTCTTGTTTATCAGCCATTTGAATTGGAGGGGGTGATGGTAGTATCTAAGGGAGCAAAACATGTTCTTCACAAAAGACAGTGCTACCCGTCGATGCAGATAGAACCATGGTTGTACTGGCCCACAAACTAGCCCCACCACACATAATCGAGACTCTTCCAGATTGCACACTTACACCGTTGGGAAGAGAACCAGCTACAACTCATCTAACCGCAACCCCAGCGGATAGTAACCCACTTATAGTTGACAAAGCACCATGTCCACCACAAAGTACCCCCACATGAGCAGTTTGTAAAGCTACTTCAGTGCCCAAAGCATGAAGACCACCACAGCTAACCCAAACTCCACGTTTAAAGCAAAAGAGCAACTGTTCTCAGGTCAGATTCCGTAGCTATGGTCCATACTCCTTTGCTATTGCATCACTGTATTTACTCATACCAACTACATTAGAATTTGAAGGATCCAACTGAAACTCCAATGGTGCAACAGGTATGTTTTAAACCTATTTATTTAACTGCATTGCTGTTCTAACTTCTTGCTCTATGTTGATTTCAGTTTAAGTTGTATAAACAGTTATGTTCTCATGTGATGCACATTACAAGTGCTGCCAATTTTGTGTAGTTTCTCACACTTATATTCTGTCTATGTTGTTGTGTCTTAAAAATATATGAGTTGAACTATGTCTCCATCTTGATTAGGGAACATAAACTACAATGATATGGACAATACAGTGACCATAGTACATAGATATATGTTTGTTTCATGCTATTATCATGTCCACCTTACTACTGAACCGGTTTACCAAAATGAGTTTCGTATACTACAAGCTAAACCTGTGATGTGTCTGCTTGTTTCTCTTGTAGTATGCAAACAGAATATTGGAGAAGAGCACCCCACTATGCAATGGTAGAGAAAGTAATGCAGATAAGGTTCAAGATAGTGAGACAACCTTGTTGGTCTCCAAGAAAGGTGATAAAAATGATCTTGTAGACAGCGAGAAAACCCCACAGCCCTGCGTTGATGTAGTGTTCGAGTTACTGGCCAGTACCGCTGGCACAAGCTCTTCGAACTCGCTGCCTGAATCACTTCGTCTTCTTCAGTCTCAGCTACAAGCTGAAAGGCATCAGTCAGCTGTGATGCAGTAAGAAGCCGAAGGACTGAGGAAGTCCCTACAGAATTTAGATGCATACTTTCTTGTGCAACAGCAAGCGCTGGAGGATTTAAGCGCCAAACAAGAGATAGTTAATAAGCTTGCTAAGCATCTTGCCAGCATTATGGGTACCCAGGATATTGTTTCTTGAACTCTTCTGAAGTGGTTTCAGTTCTGGACTTGTTTTGCTGCGGCGTTTATATGCTGCATTGTTCCCTATATTTGCACTGGTGGCGAACTTTGATGCCAAGTGGATGTAATATGTGTAATAGCCGTGATAGCCTAGCATAAGTTGCTTGCTTATTTATTTCCTTGTTGTCTTGTTTATTTGTTTGCTTGTAGTCAGTGCAGTTCTTTTTCCGCGGTTTGCTAGTGGCTGCAATAACCTATTTTTTAAAACTAGGCCACAATAACCATGGGCTAATATTTACTGTAGTGACACTGGGCCTCCTACGGGCCATGGAAACAGTGGGCCTTCTACGGGCCGTAGAAATAGTAGGCCTTCTACGGGCCGTAGAAACAATGGGCCTTCTACGAGTCGTATCATCAATGGGCCTTATACGGGCCGTATGATTGATTGGCCAAACATGGCCCAATAACAGGCTGCATTATGGTCGTAAACGGGCTAGAGTTGGAATCGTCCGTTCATGGGCCGACCATAATGGGCCTTCGTTAATAGGCCGTATTTGATGACACTATGAAAACGGCCCAATGTATTAACGGACCACAAATGGGCCGACTGTAACCATGGGCTAAATTTGGCCTACAAGCAGAAAATGACAGTAACAGGCCGTAAGTAAACGAATGCTGGAAATGAGCCCAAGAATAAATGGGCTCTGAGAAGGCCGAAAGATAACATGGGCTGGAAACGGCCCAACGGAATAATGGGCCGTTAATGGGTATAAAGTGATACACTATTCATTACAGGCCAGTTTCACCACGGGCCGTTAATGGGTGTAAAGTGATACACTGTTCATTACGGGCCAGTTTCACCACGGGCCGTTACTAGGCCAAGAGTTACATAGGGCCTCATATGGGCCGAAAGACATCATGGGCTATACATGGGCCAGAAGTGAAAACGGGCTGGAATCATATTGGATGGCCCAGATGACGCTACTGGGCCTAATTCGGATAGGGCGTAACGGGCCTTGGGTTAGCGGGTTGTAAATGGGCTATATGCGAACAGGCCGTTAACATGCTTTCCATGGGCCGGCCCGCCACCTTTTGACCAAGTCAAACGGGTCGGCCTTTTCACAGGAATGGGCCTCTGTTGGGTCGTGCCACGTGTCGACGTATCATAGGTGCCTTCTGTCCAATGAGTGGATGACATTTGTCCCAACGATGAGCCGACACGTGTTTCCTCCAGCCAATGATGATTTTACATGTGGAAAATCCCCATTGGTAGGGGCTGTTAATGGGTTATCGGATCCAAAACCCGACCCGATAGCTTAACGGTGTTCCGTTACGGTGGATGCCACGTGTCGGTCACCCTTGACGAAAGCACTTCTGTGATGCGCGATTTATCGTCATGGAAGTGCACACTTCCGTGATGACGGGTTTGGTAATGTCATGGAACACTTCTACGACAGCACAGGTATGACTATCTTGATTCTGTCATAAAATCGTCATGGATGAACATGCATGACAAAAAACTCGACCTACTGTGACAAACATGTATCATCACGGAAGTGTATTTTTTTGTAGTGAGGAGAGATCTTCGTGCGCACCCCAGTGTTCGAGCCTCAAGGGTTTTGCCGGAACCCGAAATCCAACAAATATCTTCTACTCCACTCATATGGCACATTTTGATCTTAAAAATATTGCAGCTCATCTTAAAAGCGAGGACCCTTGAACCGCTCCCCGCTGGTGAATTGCTGATGGTTCGGAGATTTATCGGTGACTTCTTCCTGAATCACTACATCAATCCCATTGGTGATAATGAAGATTTGAGCATGCGTTCTCCTGAAACATTGAGTAAGAGTTAGCCGCTAAACATATATGCATGGATCCATTGTTTTTCCATCTGATGAGGTCTTCGTATTTTGTACACTATGATTAATTATGTAATGCATATATGTGTCAACAAATCATTGGAATTTAGCTACCATATGTTCAGTTGCAATTGTTGCAAAATCTGATGAATGTTTTTCCTGTGGACACTATTTGTTCAATTGAATATTGTGGTGAATTTGCTTTTCGCATGCCGATTCAAAATGTGATATTTTTGTTTTAACCTAGCAATTGCTCCGCACACGGTTCAACTAAATGAGTGTGTGCGATCCACATCGGAAAGCATACGTCAATCGTAGCGGAACCATCGGTGATGCACAGCAGACCACAAATGATTTGCAGCGCTACTACATGTGCATAGGGTCTCCGGAACCGTTTGTGATATCACACTATCACACACGAGAGCTCGGAGTAAACCATGCCCAATGTGAAATACAATCCCAGTGATAAAGTTTTCAGGAAACGTGTGGGGTCCCAAACAAAAAGAACACGTCACTGTTGCCACAACCGTCGGTGATACACAACAAATCACAAATGGTATGCAACACTTGTATGTGTGCGAAGGGGCTCCTGGACCATTTTTGATAGAACATTATCGCACATGGTATTGTTGGGAAATGTGTGTGATGGAGTCTTGCATGGCAGACGGGTTCCACAGAAAACTCGTGTGCGATGGGGCACATATCGCACACAGTTCATAAGATGGCTCGTGTGCCTTACATACTGTTTTCATCGATCCCACACGTGCGAAAGAATTTAGTGTGTGCTACATCACACACGATTACATTTTGCAATTCCTCTGGATCATGGCTCCATATCCCTGACAGTTTCTGGGTCGTGTGGGAAGGACCCTCCTATCGCCCACACTCACTTGGCGACGGTTCCAAATGCCATCACATAAAGGGGTTAAAAATGTGTGTATAGCACCTTGCTGTACCAGTGAAGTATCGAGCATGGATTGATCATTACGAGAAAGCCATGCATAAATATTCTAAATAATAATTTCTCCTTGAGAGCTCATGATTGGGGCATGAATATAACATTGGTTTAAGCCTCCCCCAAGCTTGAGCGATACTTTCTCCTTCACGAGGCCAAAAATTATAAATATAATTCTGATCACGATGAACCAGATGCATAGGATAAAACTTCTGATGAAATTCCAATTTCAGTCGGTTATAATTCCAAGTCCCGATATCATCGCATAGCTTGTACCATGTCAATGCCTTCTCCTTGAAAGATAAAGGGAAGACCATCTTCTTGACTTCATATTCGGGCAAACCTGCAAGCTTAAATAATCCACAAACTTCATCCACATAGATTAGATGCATATCAGGATGTAATGTTCCATCTCCTCCATAAGGATTAGCTAGCAGTTTCTCTATCATACCCAAAGGAATTTCGTAATAAATGTTTATAGTAGGTTCAGTAGGTTGAGGAGAAACTTCTTGCTCTACTGGTATGGGTGAATATACCCCAAACAAGCCCCTCAGAGGATTATTTTCCATAGTGACAAGTAAATTTCAGCACGTAATATAGATCTTTCCTTACCAAATTCCACTTACCAAAGGTGCTTCACTCCCCGGAAATGGCACCAGAAAAGAGTTTTGATGACCCACAAGTATAGGTGATCCATCGTAGTCCTTTCGATAAGTAAGAGTGTCGAACCCAACGAGGAGCAGAAGGAAATGACAAGCGGTTTTCAGCAAGGTATTCTCAGCAAGCACTGAAATTATCGGTAACAGATAGTTGTGTGATAAGATAATTCGTAATGGGTAACAAGTAACAAGTGTAACTAAGGTGCAGCAAGGTGGCCCAATCCTTTTTGTAGCAAAGGACAAGCCTGGTCAAACTCTTATATAAAGCAAAGCAATTCCGAGGACACATCGGAATTATTGTCAAGTTAGTTTTCATCATGCTCATATGATTAGCGTTCCTTACTTTGATAATTTGATATGTGGGTGGACCGGTGCTTGGGTGCTGCCCTTACTTGGACAAGCCTCCCACTTATGATTAACCCCTCTCGCAAACATCCTCAACTACGAAAGAAGAATTAAGATAAATCTAACCATAGCATGAAACATGTGGATCCAAATCAGCCCCTTATGAAGCAACGCATAAAATAGGGTTTAATCTTCTGTCACTGTAGCAACACATCATCTACTTATTACTTCCCAATGCCTTCCTCTAGGCCCAAATCATGCTGAAGTGTCATTTAGTCGATCTTCACATAACACCACTAAAGGAAAGACAACATACATCTCATCAAAATATCGAACGAATACTAAATTCACATGATTACTTATAACAAGACTTCTCCTGTGTCCTGAGGAACAAACGTAACTACTCACAAAGCATATTCATGTTCATACTCAGAGGGGTATTGCATATCATTAAGGATCTGAACATATGATCTTCCACTGAATAAACTAACTAGCATCAACTACAAGGAGTAATCAACACTACTAGCAACCCACATGTACCAATCTGAGGTTTTGAGACAAAGATGGATACAAGAGATGAAGTAGGGTTTGAGAGGAGATGGTGCTGGTGAACATGTTGATGGATATTGACCCCCTGTTGATGAGAGGATCGTTGGTGATGACGACGATAATGATTTCCCTCTCTGGGAGGGAAGTTTCCCCGGCAGAACAGCTCCGCCGGAGACCTAGATTGCTTCTGCCCACGTTCCACCTCAAGACGGCGACGCTTCTCCTGAAAACTTCCTTCTGATTTTGTCCAGGTCAAAAGACATCATATAACAGAAGATGGGCACCAAAGGCCTGCCATGGGGCGCACAAGCCCTAGGGGCGCACCCCCAGGCTTATGGCCACCTGGTGGGTCCCCCTCTGGTATTTCTTCACCCAATATTTTTTATATATTCCAAAATATTTCCCCGTAAATTTTTAGGACTTTCGGAGTTGTGCAGAATAAGTCTCTCAAATTTGCACCCTTTCCAGTCCAGGATTCCAGCTGTCGGCATTCTCCCTCTTTTATGTAAACCTTGTAAAATAAGAAAGAAAAGGCATAAGTATTGTACCATAATGTGTAATAACTACCCACAATGCAATAAATATCAATATAAAAGCATGATGCAAAATGGACATATCAGAAGCAAGGAGTGAAGGTTTCAACTTGGAAAGGAAGGCGGAAACAGGGGAAATGTGGCTTTGGGTAAGGGGGAGGGGAGGGGCGGGGAGGTAGATATTTCCGGGAAAGGCAAAAATTTTGGATTGGTGCAGCGAAAAAACTGGCACGCAAAGTGTCATTAGGCAGGCTCCCTTATTCAGCGCCGTGTACGATATGTGAATATCACAAACGATTCATATATCTTACCCTGTGTGTGATGAGTTTGAACGTGCAAATTTTGGCCCAAATTTCCTTGGTTACAGTGGTCATCCACGTCGTTGCATAATTTGGGTACACAAAGGACAACACAACCACACTTCTTAATCGAGCAAGTTCAGTAATTAAACAGAGCTAGCTGACCTAAACATTACTCTAACAAATTAAAGACTGGCTCCCTTAATTAAACAAAACAAAGAGTACTACTCCGGCAGGTGCTCGTTGATCTTCGCCACCTCCTCCATGCCCAGCTCGCGCCTGACGATCTCCCGGGGAAGGGTCTGCCTGGCATACATCGCACCACACTCGGCAAGAAGCTCGCCAGCTGCTTCTGCCATCTCTTTGGAAAAGGCCAGCATGAGCTGGGCGTGGGCGGCCACGATCTGGGCTTGGACGGGCTCCGTCGTGGCAAGGTATGATGCGGAGGAACGGGCGGCTGCTCGAACGCTCTCGGCGATTGCCAAATCTTCGATCGTGGGTTGTCGACCGTTATCAGAGAAGCTTCGTTCGATTTGTGCAATGACTGTAGGGCTGGATTAACGAGCTGCTTGGCTCCTTCGGCTCATTATCATTAAGCTCGTTATTGTTAAGCTCGTTATCAATAAGATCATTAATATTAATGAACTGAAACCTCTGTTCAGCTCGGTTCGTTATGAGCTCGTTATGCTCGTGAGCTTTCACGAGTACTCATTAAGGTACAAACAACACAGTACAGAGAAGAATCATGTGATCCCATTAGAAATTCACAATGGCATAAATTAGACAATTACATTCTAATTGTAACAACTAACAACACTAGTACGCAATAGCAACAACACACAAGTCTGGTGGCTGGTGCACCTTTGCATCATTTGAATTTAAAAAATAATAGCAACACGCTACAGCCTAATTGCCAAACCCCCAAACACAGAAGGTTTCCATCACAAATTCACACTAGCATAAGTTAATGAAAGGACGTTGGAGTCAAATAGTAGCATAGCAAGACTACTATGCATCAGCAACAACACTCGAGTCTGGTCCATCACAAAAGCATAAAGTAGCAAGTCAACACTAGTAGTCTCGTACACAGCAGCAAACACCAACAAGTCTGGTGCACCTTTCACTTTGCATAATTTAATAAATTTTAAAGATAGTAGCAACACGCTATAGCCAGTAGTGAATGAACATTCCAGGAGCCCTTCCACCTTGCTGCGTATGATGCCTTCATGAACTTGCAGAATTTTCCTACATGCAAATTTTGAAAGAAGGAAAGTAAACTTTCAGGAAATGGGCATTGCAATATAAATAGTACAAGAGAAAGAAAAAATAAAGTTGCAAAATAAAAATTACAAGTCTCAACCAGTAGCCAAGCACCAACCTGCTAGTTGCTTTCCACAATAGATTCAGGAAATGGAATGAACTCAACATCATCATCAATGTCATCTTCCTACAAAGGGAAATGTAGTTTCAGTTTGGCAGTCCATTTAGAAATAGTATGTCAAAGTTTATAAGTAGTAGACAACAAAGAGCAACTAATATTACCACTATGGTTGTAGGCCTAATGTGGTTTTATTTTGATCCTTTGATGAAGCTACAAGCACAAACAAGTGCCTCAACCATGCTTGGAAGTAGAGAACTACGATAGTCATCGAGAACTCTACCTCCTATAGAGAATGTTGACTCTGATGAAACACTAGTAGCTAGTATAGTCAAGAACTTCTTTGCCATTTTTGCCACAATAGGATATCTATGAGCATTCAACCTCCACCAGTCAAGTAATGTGAAATTTGGGTCATTAATGGGATGAGTCTTGTCTTCAAGATAACTAGTCAATTCATATTTGCATGGCTCTGAATTTGTCTCCTCGAGAAAGGATTGAGACCCACACGACAATGTGGTCATAGATGTAGATGCTTGCCTACTTGAAATTGAACTCTGCTCATTGGTGTTAGAAGCCTCATGCTGACGATTTTCCATCTCATATGTGGCATACAGATCAAAGAACTATGTTTTGATATCTTCCATCTCACTACTACCCCTCTCTTTACCACACATTTTCTTAAAACAATAGTCCACAAGTTTCATCTTAAATCTGGAATCAAGAATGGTGGCAATCACCATAACATTGTTCTTTACCTTTTTTATCTTTCCGATTTTTGTTTTCTGGCACAACAATGATATCCCAATATTTATCAAACTTATCAAGCATGGCTTCCCCCATCATTTTCAAATTGTCATCGCCACACATAGCATGTTGTAACACCCCGGATGTAACTTTCCATATTTGTAACTCCGACTCTTGCCATTTTCGGCTATGTGATATGATATTTCCCTTCGTGGTTGGGTTTTTTTCTTCATTTCGCATTTTGTTCATGCCATGTGTTTCTTCTCATGTCATCATGTGCATCGCATTTGCATTTGTGTTCGTCTCATGCATTCGGTCATTTTCCATGTTGTCCGTTTCGCAATCCGACACTCTCGCATGCCCCATTGCACCCCTCTAATCTTGTTTCGTGAGTGGGAGATAAACATTCTCGGAATGGGCCGAGATTTGTCGAGTGGCCTTGGTACATCTCCGGTAGGCCGCCTGTCAAATTCCGTTCCATTTGGAGGTCGTTTGATGCCCCAACGGTTAACCGGGTAACCACAAAAGCCCCTCTCTTGTTGCAGCCCAACACCCCTCCAAAACAGCCCACTAACCCATCTAAACCACCTCCATGACCTCCATCATTGGATCACGATTGTGTGGGTGAAAATCGCACCTCATTTGGACTCTCCTAGCTCCCTCTTTTATATATTTGTGTCTCCCCCCGAAATTCCCGCAGTCTAACCCTAGCCTAGCCTCCCCCGCCGACACTGGACACGTCTGGAGGCGTCGGACGCATCCAGCCGCCGCGCCCCAGCCACTCCGAGCGTGCCACGTGTCCCGTCCGCACCGCGCCTCCGCGGCCCACCCGAGCCCGCGGGAGGCCCGTGCAGGCCCGACCGGCCGTCTCCCCGCGCTGCCGCCAAAACCTAGTGTCGCCGCCGCGGCTTCGCCGGAACGCCATGCGCTCGAGCGCGCCTCCTCGCGCTCCGCCGCCGCTGGTCACCACCTCCTCGTCGCTGGTGAGCCTCGGCTTTCCCCATCTCCTTCTCTCCGTGTCACCCCTCGGCCTCACCCGCCTCCTCATCGCCGTTGCAGGTAGCCGCTGATACGTCTCCAACGTATCTATAATTTTTGATTGTTCCATGCTATTATATTATCAACCTTGGATGTTTTATATGCATTTATATGCTATTTTATATGATTTTGGAACTAACCTATTAACCTAGAGCCCGGTGCCAGTTTTTGTTTTTTCCTTGTTTTAGAGTATCGCAGAAAAGGAAAATCAAACGGAGTCCAATTGACCTGAAACTTCACGGAACTTATTTTTGGAAGGAAGTAACCCGGGAGACTTGGAGTCCATGTAAGGGAAGCGATGAGGAAGCCACGAGGCAGGGGGCGCGCCCTCCACCCTCGTGGGCCCCTTGTGGCTCCCCTGACGTACTTCTTCCGCCTATATATCTCCATATACCCTCAAACGATCGGGGAGCACAATAGATCGGGAGTTCCGCCGCCAGAAGCCTCCATAGCCACCAAAAACCAATCTAGACCCGTTCCGGCACCCTGCCGGAGGGGGGCAATCCCTCTACGGTGGCCATCTTCATCATCCCGGTGCTCTCCATGACGAGGAGGGAGTAGTTCTCCCTCGGGGCTGAGGGTATGTACCAGTAGCTATGTGTTTGATCTCTCTCTCATGTTCTTGAGGTGATACGACCTTGATGTATTGCGAGCTTTGCTATTATAGTTGGATCTTATGATGTTTTCTCCCCCCTCTACTCTCTTGTAATGGATTTAGTTTCCCCTTTGAAGATATCTTATCGGATTGAGTCTTTAATGATTTGAGAACACTTGATGTATGTCTTGCCGTGCGTATCTGTGGTGACAATGGGATACCACGTGATTCACTTGATGTATGTTTTCGTGATCAACTTGCGGGTTCCGCCCATGAACCTATGCATAGGGGTTGGCACACGTTTTCCTCGTGATTCTCTGGTAGAAACTTTGGGGCACTCTTTGAGGTTCTATGTGTTGGTTGAATAGATGAATCTGAGATTGTGTGATGCATATCGTATAATCATACGCACGGATACTTGAGGTGACATTGGAGTATCTAGGTGACATTAGGGTTTTGGTTGATTTGTGTCTTAAGGTGTTATTCTAGTATGAACTCTAGGGCTGTTTGTGACACTTATAGGAATAGCCCAACGGATTGATTGCAAAGAATAACTTTGAGGTGGTTTCGTACCCTACCATAATCTCTTCGTTCATTCTCCGCTATTAGTGACTTTGGAGTGACTCTTTGTTGCATGTTGAGGGATAGTTATGTGATCCAATTATGTTATTATTGTTGAGAGGACTTGCACTAGTGAAAGTATGAACCCTAGGCCTTGTTTCCTAGCATTGCAATACCGTTTGTGCTCACTTTTATCAGTAGTTACCTTGCTGTTTTTATATTTTCAGATTACAAATACTATTATCTAACATCCATATACCACTTGCATCACCATCTCTTCGCCGAACTAGTGCACCTATACAACTTACCATTGTATTGGGTGTGTTGGGGACACAAGAGACTCTTTGTTATTTGGTTGCAGGGTTGCTTGAGAGAGACCATCTTCATCCTACGCCTCCTACGGATTGATAAACCTTAGGTCATCCACTTGAGGGAAATTTGCTACTGTCCTACAAACCTCTGCACTTGGAGGCCCAACAATGTCTACAAGAAGAAGGTTGTGTAATAGACATCAAGCTCTTTTCTGGCGCCGTTGTAGGGGAGGTTAGCGCTTGAAGGTATATCTTTAGATCTTGCAATCGAGTCTTTTAGTTTCTTGTTTTATCACTAGTTTAGTTTATAAAAGAAAACTACCAAAAAATGGAATTGAGTTTACCTCATACGCTTCATATTTTTAATATCTTTAGTGAGTATGGTGGGAAGGAAAATTGTGCTCAATTGCTAGAGGAAGAATGCATTAGAATGTTTGGCACTAAATATTTGAATGATGAGCATGATTGCAATGTTGTTAGTATGAATTCCTTGAATATCCATGATGCTAATGATATGCAAAGCCACAAGCTTGGGGAAGCTATGTTTGATGAAAATGATATTTTTTGTCCCCCAAGTTTTGATGAGCAAATTTATTATGATGAAAGCATGCCTCCTATTTATGATGATTATATTCATGAAAGTGGATTTGGAGAGGTCATGACTTTATTTAGTGATGAATCCACTATTTCGGATGAGGTTCCAATTGATTATGAGAACAAAGTTGCTACCTATGATGATTATTGTGATGACTTGTATGCTATAAATAATAATGATATCCATGAAATTTGTCATCATGATTTTAGTTTTCAATTGGATTATGCCTCACATGATAGTTATTTTGTTGAGTTTGCTCCCATTATTATTCATGAGAAGAATCTTGCTTATGTGGAGAGTAGTAAATTTTCTATGCTTTTAGATCATGAAAAGAATGCTTTAGGTGCTGGTTATATTGTTGAATTCATTCATGATGCTACTGAAAATTATTATTAGGGAGAAACTTATGCTTGTAGGAATTGCAATAATACCAAGTTTCCTCTCTATGTGCTTAAAATTTTGAAGTTATGCTTGTTTTACCTTCCTATGCAAGTTGATTCTTGTTCCCATAAGTTGTTTGCTCACAAAATCCCTATGCATAGGAAGAGGGGTAGACTTAAATGTGCTAGTCATATTCTTCATGATGCTCTCTTTACATTTCAATTTTTATCCTTTATGTGAGCATCATTGAAATCATCATGCCTAGCTAGGGGCGTTAAACGATAGCGCTTGTTGGGAGGCAACCCAACTTTATTTTTGTCCGTTGCTTTTTGATCCTGTTTAGTAATAAATAATTTATCTAGCCTCTGTTTTTGTTGTGTTTTTTGTGTTTAATTAGTGTTTGTGCCAAGTAGAACCATTGGGAAGACTTGGGGAAAGTCTTTGCGATCATGCTGTAAAAAACAGAAACTTTAGTGCTGACGAGAATTGCTGCCATTTTTTATTGGAGAGTGATATTTAGTTAATTATTTTTGCAGATGATTAATAGATAAATTCCTCACGTCCAGAAATTCATTTGAGAATTGTATGAGTTCCAGAAGTATACGTTTGATCCAGATTACTACAGACTGTTCTGTTTTTGACAGATTCTGTTTTCATTGTGTTGTTTGCTTATTTTGATGAATCTATGAGTAGTATCGGAGGGTATGAACCATAGAGAAGTTGGGATACAGTAGATATTACACCAATATTAATTTAGAATGAGTTCATTACAGTACCTTATGATGGAGATTTTCTTTCTTATACTAACGGAGCTTACGAGTTTTCTATTAAGTTTTGTGTTGTGAAGTTTTCAAGTTTTGGGTAAAGATTCGATGGACTATGGAATAAGGAGTGGCAAGAGCCTAAGCTTGAGGATGCCCAAGGCACCCCAAGGTAATATTCAATGACAACCAATAGTCTAAGCTTGGGGATGCCCCGGAAGGCATCCCCTCTTTCGTCTTCGTTCATCGGTAACTTTACTTGGAGCTATATTTTTATTCACCACATGATATGTGTTTTGCATGGAGCGTCATTTTATTTTATTTTGTTTTCTTTCTGTTTGAATAAAATACCAAGATCTGAAATTATTAAATGTTAGAGAGTCTTCACATAGTTGCATAATTATTCGACTACTCAATAAGTTTCACTTATATCTTTTGGAGTAGTTTGTCATTTGCTCTAGTGCTTCACTTATATCTTCTTAGAGCATGGTGGTAGTTTTATTTTATAGAAATAATTGATATCTCATGCTTCACTTATATTATTTTGAGAGTCTTTAGAACAGCATGGTAGTTTGCTTTGGTTATGAATCTAGTCCTAATATGATGGGCATCCAAGAGGGATATAATAAAAACTTTCATATAAGTGCATTGAATACTAAGAGAAGTTTGATACTTGATGATTGTTTTGAGATATGGAGATAATAATATCAAGGTCGTGCTAGTTGAATAGTTGTGAATTTGAGGAATACTTGTGTTGAAGTTTGCAAGTCCCATAGCATGCACGCATGGTAAACATTGTGTAACAAATTTGAAACATGGGGTGTTCTTTGATTGTCTTCCTTATGAGTGGCGGTCGGGGACGAGCGATGGTCTTTTCCTACCAATCTATCCCCCTAGGAGCATGCGCGTAGTGCTTGGTTTTTGATGACTTGTAGATTTTTGCAATAAGTATGTGAGTTCTTTATGACTAATGTTGAGTCCATGGATTATACGCAATCTCACCCTTCCATCATTGCTAGCCTCTTCGGTACCGTGCATTGCCCTTTCTCACATTGAGAGTTGGTGAAAACTTCGCCGGTGCATCCAAACCCCGTGAAATGATACGCTCTTTCACACATAAACCTACTTATATCTTCCTCAAAACAGCCACCATACCTACCTATTATGGCATTTCCATAGCCATTCCGAGATATATTGCCATGCAACTTTCCACCATTCCGTTTATCATGACACATTCATCATTGTCATATTGCTTATCATGATCATGTAGTTGAAATAGTATTTGTGGCAAAGCCATCGTTCATAATTCTTTCATACATGTCACTCTTGATTCATCGCAATCCCGGTACACCGCCGGAGGCATTCATATAGAGTCATATCTTGTTCTAAGTATCGAGTTGTAATTCTTGAGTTGTAAGTAAATAGAAGTGTGATGATCATCATTTTCTAGAGCATTGTCCCAAGTGAGGAATAAATAAAAAAAGGCCATAAAAAGAGAAGGCCCAAAAAAAGAGAAAGGCCATAAAAAAGGAGAAGGCCCAAAAAAGGGGGAGAAAGGCCATAAAAAAGAGAAGGCCCAAAAAATATGAGAGAAAAAGAGATAAGGGACAATGCTACTATCCTTTGCCACACTTGTGCTTCAAAGTAGCACCATAATCCTCATGATAGAGAGTCTCTTGTTTTCTCACTTTCATATACTAGTGGGAATTTTTTATTATATAACTTGGCTTGTATATTCCAACAATGGGCCTCCTCAAGTGTCCTAGGTCTTCGTGAGCAAGCAAGTTGGATGCACACCCACTTAGTTTCTTTTGTTGAGCTTTCATACATTTATAGCTCTAGTGCATCTGTTGCATGGCAATCCCTACTCCTTGCATTGACATCAATTGATGGGCATCTCCCTAGCCCATTGATTAGCCGCGTCGATGTGAGACTTTATCCTTTTTGTCTTCTCCACATAACCCCCATCATCATATTCTATTCCACCCATAGTGCTATGTCCATGGCTCGCGCTCATGTATTGTGTGAAGGTTTATGAGTTTGAGATTACTAAACTATGAAACAATTGCTTGGCTTGTCATCGGGGTTGTGCATGATGAGAGAATTCTTGTGTGACGAAAATGGAGCATGACCAAACTATATGATTTTGTAGGGATGAACTTTCTTTGGCCATGTTATTTTGAGAAGACATGATTGCTTAGTTAGTATGCTTGAAGTATTATTGTTTCTATGTCAATATTAAACTTTTGTCTTGAATCTTATGGATCTGAACATTTATGCCAAAATAGAGAAGAATTACTTAGATAAATATGTTATGTAGCATTCCACATCAAAAATTTTGTTTTTATCATTTACCTACTCGAGGACGAGCAGGAATTAAGCTTGGGGATGTTGATACATCTCCAATGTATCTATAATTTTTGATTGTTCCATGCTATTATATTATCAACCTTGGATGTTTTATATGCATTTATATGCTATTTTATATGATTTTGGGACTAACCTATTAACCTAGAGCCCAGTGTCAGTTTCTGTTTTTTCCTTGTTTTAGAGTATCGCACAAAAGGAAAATCAAACGGAGTCCAATTGACCTGAAACTTCACGGAACTTATTTTTGGAAGGAAAGCAACCCGGGAGACTTGGAGTCCATGTAAGGGAAGCAACGAGGAAGTCACGATGCAAGGGGGCGCGCCCACCCCCCCTGGGCGCGCCCTCCACCCTCGTGGGCCCCTCATGGCTCCCCTGGCGTACTTCTTCCACCTATTTATCTCCATATACCCTAAAACGATCGGGGAGCACAATAGATCGGGAGTTCCACCGCCAGAATCCTCCGTAGCCACCGAAAACCAATCTAGACCCGTTCCGGCTCCCTGCCGGAGGGGGCAATCCCTCTCCGGTGGCCATCTTCATCATCCCGGTGCTCTCCATGACGAGGAGGGAGTAGTTCTCCCTCAAGGCTGAGGGTATGTACCATTAGCTATGTGTTTGATCTCTCTCTCGTGTTCTTGAGGTGATACGATCTTGATGTATCGTGAGCTTTGCTATTATAGTTGGATCTTATGATGTTTTCTCCCCCCTCTACTCTCTTGTAATAGATTGAGTTTCCCCTTTGATGTTATCTTATCGAATTGAGTCTTTAAAGATCTGAGAAAACTTGATGTATGTCTTGCCCTGCGTATCTGTGGTGACAATGGGATACCACGTGATTCATTTGATGTATGTTTTGGTGATCAACTTGCGGGTTCTGCCCATGAACCTATGCATATGGGTTGGCACACGTTTTCGTTGTGATTCTCCGGTAGAAACTTTGGGGTACTCTTTGAGGTTCTATGTGTTGGTTGAATAGATGAACTCTAGGGCTGTTTGTGACACTTATAGGAATAGCCCACCGGATTGATTGGAAAGAATAACTTTGAGGTGGTTACGTACCCTACCATAATCTCTTCGTTCGTTCTCCGCTATTAGTGACTTTGGAGTGACTCTTTGTTGCGTGTTGAGGGATAGTTATGTGATCCAATTATGTTATTATTGTTGAGAGGACTTGCACTAGTGAAAGTATGAACCCTAGGCCTTGTTCCCTAGCATTGCAATACCGTTTGTGCTCACTTTTATCAGTAGTTACCTTGCTGTTTTTATATTTTCAGATTACAAATACTATTATATCTACCATCCATATACCACTTGTATCACCATCTCTTCGCTGAACTAGTGCACCTATACAACTTACCATTGTATTGGGTGTGTTGGGGACACAAGAGACTCTTTGTTATTTGGTTGCAGGGTTGCTTGAGAGAGACCATCTTCATCCTACGCCCCCTACGGATTGATAAACCTTAGGTCATCCACTTGAGGGAAATTTGCTACTGTCCTACAGACCTTTGCACTTGGAGGCCCAACAACGTCTACAAGAAGAAGGTTGTGTAGTAGACATCAGCCGCCACCGCCGATTCGCCGCCGACGGCCGAGCTCTAGCCAGATCCGGGCCCGGCTACCCCTGGATCCGCTGCCCCGTGACCTTTTCCCGCCGGATCCAGCGCCGCCCCGGCCTCCTCCGCGCCCCGACGCCGCCGGTGAGCTCTGGTCAACTCCCTCCTCCTCTCCAGCTTCATCTCCGGCGAACGTCCCGGCGAACTGCGAGATCCGTGCCGCATTGATTTCCGTGCAAGCCCTAGGTTGACCCTGAAATTCCTTCAAGTCCTGTAATTTTTGCATTGTGATGCCCTCTTTGGCATGCCATAAATCCATGCTCGTAGCTCTGGTTCTTGCATACAATATGTCGAAATGTTCATGTCGTGATGCTCTTCATGATAATGTCATTTTCATGCAAGTTACTATCCATATTGATGCCATTATCCTCGTTGCAAAACTGATATATGATGTTAACTAATGTCTGTTAACAGAACTTGATGATTTGTCTTTTTTGTTGCATTTTGTGTGTGCATCCTATGAGCATGATGTCTACATGTTTTATGAGCTCCAACATGCCATATTTACAAGGATGCAAGTCTTGTATTTTTTGATCTATGTGGTGACTAGCACAAGCATGCAAAGTGGACTTCATAATGTTGTTGTATTCAGCCACTTGGTGATTTTGCTGAGTCCTTTTGTAATGCCCCGAGACCGTTGCGCCAGGTGTCGTCCAGTTATTCGTCGTTGTTGCCATGTCATGTGCTTGCGTGTTGCATCTTGTCATGTCATCATGTGCATTGCATCATCATGTTTTAAAACTTGCATCCGCCCCGGTCTCCTCGTCCTCTCCGTTGTCCGTTCTGAGCCCAACCACACTGGCACACGTGGTGTTGTTTTGTTGTCAGTAGACCGCCTGCCAAGTTTTGTCGCATTCGGAGTCCGTTTGATGCCCCAACGGATAAATATAGCGGCAATAGTAGCCGGTCTAACGTCGGACGTTTTCGGTCTCCGGAAACAGTCGTCGGGCCTCCCTCTCTTCTCTTCTCTCAGCTCGAGACCGTCTACATAGCCCACTACCTACCGCCAGGCCCAACCTACCTCTCTCGTCAGCCCGCGGCACTCCTTGCGCGCGCGTCCGAAAAGTTGTCCCGGACCCGACCCGAGCAGTCGTCACCGTTGGGTCCGGATCATCCCCTAACATCTATAAAACATCACCGTTTTCTCATTTGGATTCCCTACCTATTTTATTCTCGTCCGTCGGTTTTCGATACGATGATCCAAATCCCTCTCCTTTAATCCTTTTGCTATCTATATCAGACAAAACCCTAAAAACTAGGTCGCTTGTTCCCCTCAGCCGCCGCCGCCACACTCAAATCCCACCTCGGGATCCTCCCAGATCCCCTTTCTCCTTGTTTTCCTCCTCCACCCAATCCCGAAGGCGCAGCCACCTCTCTCCAAGATCCTCTCGGCCTCTACCTACCAGTCCATCCAGCCATCCACCGGCCAGCCGCCCCTGGTCTCCCTCGCCTCATGTGCCTCTGCTCATCGCGAGCCAACCAGAGCCTCCTCTGCTCGATCCCGAGGGGATCACGAGCAGCGCATTCCACCGACGATCGAACCAGCAGGCCCCGTGCCGCTCCGTGCTCGTGCAAGCGCTCCTCAAGCCGCCCTCGTCTGTCGCCCCGCCTCAAGTCCGCCGATGCCAAGCGCCGCCCTGACCTTCCTGCGGCCACTTCTCCTCCCCCTGCTCCTCCACGCGGTGCCAACCGACGACCAAGACGAACGGGAACCCCACCGGGGCTCCTTCTCTACGCCCTCTCCTGGAGCCACCCGCTGCTGCTGCTCTTCTTCGAGGCGCAAGTCCCGCCGCGGCTGCTGCTCTGCTCCTGCCTCCGTGGAGCTCCCACGCAGATCCTCACCGTCGTTCCGCGTCGGATCTGGCCGGGGGCCACTGGATCTCGCCGCCTCCGCCATGAACCCGTCCATCCCCGACCTCCTGTGCGCGCCGCCGCGGCCTCTGCATCATCTGCATCGAGCAGGTGGTCGCCTGCTCGAGCCTCTGCCTCGCTCGCCCGTGTTGACCTCGTCCCAGCGCGCATGGACCGGTCAACTCCGTCCCCTGGGCCGGCCCTTCTCCTCCTCTTCTTCCAGCCAGGCCTTGGCCCGATGTGAGAAACTCCTCCAGCCTGATCATTTTCGGCCCGATAGCTTGGATTTGGTCCATATATGTTTTTTTTGCTGTGCGCTGCGATTTTCCTAATTGTTCAGAAAACTGCAGTTTTATAGAATGACCCCTAAGCTCCATGCATATTGTAACTCTCAAACCGTGCATCACATGTAAATAACTTATATATGGAAAATGCTTAAAATTGTGTCTAGTTTCATAATATGCAACTTTCATCTATGTTTAAAATGTTTAAAATGCCGTTTGGCTAAATTTGCTCCTATGCCATGCTAAAATGATTTAATTCATAACTATTTAACTGTAGCTCCGAATTTAATAAACTTTATATGTAAATGGGGTAGAATAATTCCTAGTTTAACATGGTGCTTTCACCTTAGATGTTTAACAACTCTAAAATATTGTTTAGGGCAGAACAGTACCAAGCCTAAATATGCATATGGGGATTTACCGGAATTGTTGTTCGTTGCTTCCGGCCTCATTTAAACTTGCCTAGATTAGATAGTTTTATTATGCTTCACCCTATTGCCATGCTAACAACATTTAATCTTGTTGGGTACATAAACGAGAGAGAACTAAGTAATTGATGTGGTGTTCCGTCAATATGCAACTCGTTGCATATTGAGCTCCACTTAACTTGTAGTTTTGTTTGTGCCCCTTGCCATGCCATGCATATTTAAACCGGACATGCATCATACTTGTTTGCGCATCGTGCCATGCTTATGTGATGGTTGTTTACTATGTTGTGTGCTTCTTTCCGGTGTTTGCTTCTTCGGGTTGGTTCCGATAATGTCGCATTTGTGAGGACCCGTTTGTCTACGTCCGTTTGTCTTCTTCATGGACTCGTTCTTCTTCCTTGCGGGATCTCAGGCAAGATGACCATACCCTCGAAATCACTTCTATCTTTGCTTGCTAGATGCTCGCTCTTTTGCTATGCCTATGCTGCGATACCTACCACTTGCTTATCATGCCTCCGATATTGTTGAACCAAGCCTCTAACCCACCTTGTCCTAGCAAACCGTTGTTTGGCTATGTTACCGCTTTGCTCAGCCCCTCTTATAGCGTTGTTAGTTGCAGGTGCAGATTGAAGTTTGTTCCTTGTTGGAATATGGAGATGTTTTTCCTTGTTGGAACATGTTTACTTGTTGGGATATCACAATATATCTTATTTAATTAATGCATCTATACACTTGGTAAAGGGTGGAAGGCTCGGCCTTATGCCTGGTGTTTTGTTCCACTCTTGCCGCCCTAGTTTCCGTCATATCGGTGTTATGTTCCCGGATTTTGCGTTCCTTACGCGGTTGGGTTATAATGGGAACCCCTTGATAGTTCGCCTTGAGTAAAACTCCTCCAACAATGCCCAACATTGGTTTAGCATTCGCCACTTAGCCTTTTCTTTCCCTTGGGTTCTGCA
>NC_041382.1:541980474-541983233 GCF_002162155.2 Triticum dicoccoides
GGGCCAGTGCTCCTCTGAGTGTTGGTCCAACCTGTCAGCTGCCGGTGGCCACCAGGGGCAACTCTGGGCTGGCCTACCCGTACCTAAGACAATCTGAGTGTGCCCTGAGAAAGAGATATGTGCAGCTCCTATCGGGATTTGTCGGCACATTCGGGCGGTGTTGCTGGTTTAGTTTTACCTTGTCGAAATGTCTTGTAACCGGGATTCCGAGTCTGATCGGGTCTTCCCGCTAGAAGGAATATCCTTCGTTGACCGTGAGAGCTTGTCATGGGCTAAGTTGGGACACCCCTTCAGGGATTTGAACTTTTGAAAGCCATGCCCGCGGTTATGGGCAGATGGGAATTTGTTAATGTCCGGTTGTAGAAAACCTAAAGTTGACCTTAATTAAAATATATCAACCGCGTGTGTTATCGTGATGGTCTCTTCTCGACGGAGTCCGGGAAGTGAACACGGTGTTGGAGTTATGTTTGACGTGGGTTGTTCTAGGATCACTTCTTGATCATAGTTTCAAGATCGTGCTTTGCCTTCTCTTATCGCTCTCTTTTGCGTACATGTTAACCACCATATATGCTAGTCGCTTGCTGCAGCTCCACCTCATACCTTTACCTTACCCATAAGCTTAAATAGTCTTGATCGCGAGGGTGCGAGATTGCTGAGTCCCCGTGACTCACAGATACTTCCAAAACCAGCTTGCAGGTCCCGATGAGTCCATGCAGATGACACAACCAAGCTTAAGGAGGAGCTCTTTGAAGATCTTGTCCTTTGTGTTTTTTTGTTCTAGTTGATCAGTAGTGGAGCCCAGTTGGGGTCGATCGGGGACCTTTGTCACATTTGGGGTTCTTCTTTTATTTTGGTTCCATAGTCGGACCTTGATTGTATCTGGTTGATGTAATGCTTTATTCCTGTAATTGTGTGAAGTGGCGATTGTAAGCCAACTATGTATCTTTTTCCCTTATGTATTACATGGGTTGTGTGAAGATTAACTCACTTGCGACATTGCTTTCAATGCGGTTATGCCTCTAAGTCGTGCTTCGACACGTGGGAGATATCGCCGCATCGAGGGCGTTACACCTTTTCCTGTTACATTTTGATGCCATGTAACCTTATTGCTACGATGAGATAAATGCAGATTTTGAGATAGTTCAGTAAGCATGTTTTGTAGATGTGGTGTTTCTCTATCCATTCATGCCTCTGGATGCAATTATGTAGTACTCTAGCATGTCGTTTTCTTGCTCTACATGTGCTAAATATTATTCCTGACAGATTGTTAACATGATAATTCAATATTGCCATGTGTTTTTCTAGTGATGCATGAATCCTACGAACTTTATCTTGCCATGTTTAGCTTCTTGAACATGTCTACTTACTGTTGGTTACCTTGCAATGCCATGAAATGCTTTGTAGTGAGTGGCATGAGCTTGCGAAGTTGCTATCATGAATCAGTTCCTGCCATGCTCTGTTTTTCTTCCAAGTCTGAAACTATTAACATAACTTGCCATGTTTGCATGGGTGCTACATTATTTTCCATGCCTCTTTGGTTAAAGTTCAATAAGGGAGTTTTGTTCTATGTGTTTAGTACTAGCATGCCATGCATTTGTTTGCCATGTTATCTTCGTGTAGAATGTTGTTTGCTTGCTTTAAACATTGCTTCCTGATGCTTTTTTTGACATGTTAGTAATTTCTCTAAGTCTGTGAATCTGTTATCATTTGCATTTTTTCCATGCTATTTTGAGCTTGTTCCAGTGAGAACTAGCAGGAGCTTAGTGTTCATGATTTGTGGAGCTTCAATGTGTACTTTATGCTCATATGCTTTGTTGCTATGTTGGAGTGCAGTAGATTAGTTTCTTGTTGCACTCTAAGTGCTATCATGTTGTTAATCGCAGATTTGCATCATCCTTGTATTGCTTGTCATTTGCAAACCGTGCATCCGTTTCTGGTGATCCTTATATCGATTTCGACCGGAATCACCTTATCTTTCTAGCGGCATAGTTGTTCTGACAAGTTTATGCCTTGTTCATCCTTTTCCTTTCGGAGTACCCATATGCATTGCATATCATATCTTGTATTCCATGTCATGTATTGCATCGTGTTACTTGTGCATTGCACCGTGATTGATTGTTGTTCCATTGCTTGTGTTCTTGCTTTGGGTAAGCCGGGAGACGAGTATGTGAATGAGGAACCTATTGAGTATGCTAACGAGGATCAAGCTTTCGACAACTTTGAGTACATTGCAGGCAAGATGACCACACCCTCAATATCACTTCTATCTTTGCTTGCTAGTTGTTCGCTCTATCGCTATGTCGCGCTACCTATCACTTGTTTATCATGCCTCCCATATTGCCATGTCAAGCCTCTAACCCACCTTCCTATCAAACTGTTGTTTGGCTATGATACCGCTTTTGCTCAGCCCCTCTTATAGTGTTGTTAGTTGTAGGTCAAGTTGAAGTTTGCTCCATGTTGGTTCATGTTTATGTTGGGATATCACAATATCTTTTATTCTAATTAATGCATCTATATACTTGGTAAAGGGTGGAAGGCTCGGCCTTATGCCTGGTGTTTTGTTCCGCTCTTGCCGCCCTAGTTTCCGTCATACATGTGCTATGTTCCTTGATTTTGCGTTACTTACGCGGTTGGGCCTATGGGACCCCCTTGACAGTTCGCTTTAAATAAAACTCCTCCAGCAAGGCCCAACCTTGGTTTTACATTTGCCTAACAACCTATAACTTTCCCTTGGGTTCTGCAGACCCGAGGGTCATATT
>NC_041382.1:541983444-542039964 GCF_002162155.2 Triticum dicoccoides
GGCCTATGTTGCAAGATGTGAAATTGAACACGGCTCAATGCCCGACCTCAGCAGAAGATAGAGAAAAGATGAGTGTCATCTCCTATGACTCAGCCATAGGGACCCCCTTGTCAGTTCGCTTTAAATACCTTGCCGTAAGTTTGGTAGGGAGGTACCAAAGTAATCCCGGCATGGAACACTGGACAGCGCTCAAGAATATCCTAAAGTACCTGAAAAGGACTAAGAATATGTTTCTCGTTTATGGAGGTGACGAAGAGCACGTCGTAAAAGGTTACGTCGATGCTAGCTTTGACACAGATCTGGATGACTCCAAGTCACAAACCGGATACGTGTACATTTTGAATGGTGGGGTAGTCAGCTGGTGCAGTTGCAAGCAAAGCGTCGTGGCGGGATCTACATGTGAAGCGGAGTACATAGCAGCCTCGGAGGCAGCACAGGAAGCAGTCTGGATGAAGGAGTTCATCACCGACCTAGGAGTTATTCCTAATGCGTCGGGCCCAATGACTCTCTTATGTGACAACACTGGAGCTATTGCCCTTGCCAAGGAGCCCAGGTTTCACAAGACGACCAGGCATATCAAGCGTCGCTTGAACTCCATTGGTGAATATATTCAGGATGGAGACATAGATATTTGTAAAGTGCATACTGATCTGAATGTCGCAGATCCATTGACTAAACCTCTTCTGTGAGCAAAAAATGATCAACACCAGAACTCTATGGGTGTTCGATTCATCACAATTTAACTAGATTATTGACTCTAGTGCATGTGGGAGACTATTGGAAATATGCCCTAGAGGCAATAATAAAGTGGTTATTATTATATTTCCGTATTCATGATAATTGTCTATTGTTCATGCTATAATTGTATTAACCGGAAACCGTAATACATGTGTGAATACGTAGATCGTAATATGTCCCTAGTAGGCCTCTAGTTAACTAGCTCGTTGATCAATATATGGTCATGATTTCCTAACCATGGACATTGGATGTCACTGATAACGGGATCACATCATTGGGAGAATGATGTGATGGACTAGACCCAATCCTAAGCGTAGCACAAGATCGTGTAGTTTCTTTGCTAAAGCTTTTCTAATGACAAGTATCATTTCCTTAGACCATGAGATTGTGCAACTCCCGGATATCGTAGGAATGCTTTGGGTGTACCAAATGTCACAGCGTAACTGGGTGGCTATAAAGGTGAACTATAGGTACCTCCGAAAGTATCTGTTGGGTTGGCAAGAATCGAGACTGGGATTTGTTACTCCGTATGACGGAGAGGTATCTCTGGGCTCAGTCGGTAATGCATCATCATAACAAGCTCAATGTGACTAAGGAGTTAGCCACGGTATCATGTGTTATGGAACGAGTAAAGAGACTTTCCGGTAACGAGATTGAACGAGGTATGGGGATACGGACGATCGAATCTCGGGCAAGTAACATACCGATGGACAAAGGGAATTGCATACGGGATTGGTTGAATCCTCGACATCATGGTTCATCCGATGAAATCATTGTGGAACATGTGGGAGCCAACATGGGTATCCAGATCCCATTGTTGGTTATTGGCCGGAGAGATGTCTCGTTCATGTCTGCATGGTTCCCGAACCCGTAGGGTCTACACACTTAAGGTTCGGTGACGCTAGAGTTGTTATGGGAAATAGTATGTGGTTACCGAAGGTTGTTCGGAGCCCCATATGAGATCTCGGACGTCATGAGGAGTTTCGGAATGGTCCGTAGATGAAGATTCATATATGGGAAGTCCTTATTCGGTCGCCGGAAGTGTTCGGGGGGTTATCGGTATTGTACCGGGACCACCGAAGGGGTTCCGGGGGTCCACCGGGAGGGTCCACCTGCCCCGGAGGGCCATATGGGCTGAATATAGAGGGAAACCAGCCCCTAGGTGGGCTGGGTGCCAACTCGCCCCTAGGGCCCATGCTCCTAGGGTTGGGGGAAACCCTAGAGGGGGCGCCCCCACCTAGCTTGGGGGGCAAGCCTCCCCCTTGGCAGCCACCCCCCTATAGATGCATCTAAGGGGGGCGGCCCCCTCTCCCTTGCCCCTATATATAGTGGGGGTGGGAGGGATAACGCACCCTTCCCCTGGCGTAGCCCCTCCCCTCTCCTATACCTCCTCCTCCTCCGTGGCACTTGGCGAAGCTTTGCCGGAGAACCATGAGCTCCATCACCACCACGTCGTCGTGTTGTCATAGTTCTCCCTCAACTTCTCCTCTCCCCTTGCTGGATCAAGAAGAAGGAGATGTCCCCGGGCTATACCTGTGTTGAACGCGGAGGCGCCGTTGTTCGGTGCTTAGATCGGAATCGACCGCGATCTGAATCGTTGTGTGTATGACTCCACCAACCGTGTTCTTGTAACTCTTCCGCTTAGCGATCTTCAAGGGTATGAAGATGCACTCCCTCTCTCTCGTTGCTAGTATCTTCTAGATTGATCTTGGTGACACGTAGGAATTTTTTTGAATTATTGCTACGTTCCCCAATAGTGGCATCATGAGCTAGGTCTATGCGTAGATTCTATGCATGAGTAGAACACAAAGTAGTTGTGGGCAATGATTTGTTCAATTTGCTTATCGTTACTAGTCTTATGTTGATTCGGCGGTATTGTGGGATGAAGCGGCCCAGACCGACCTTACATGTACGCTTACGTGAGACTGGTTCCACCGACTGACATGCACTTGATGCATAAGGTGGCTAGCGGGTGTCTGTCTCTCCCACTTTAGTCGGATCGGATTCGATGAAAAGGGTACTTATGAAGGGTAAATAGCAATTGGCCTATCACCGTTGTGGTTTTGCGTAGGTAAGAAACATTCTTGCTAGAAACCAATAGCAGCCACGTAAAACATGCAACAACAATTAGAGGACATCTAACTTGTTTTTGCAGGGTATGCTATGTGATGTGATATGGCCAAAAGGATGTGATGAATGATATATGTGATGTATGAGATTGATCATGTTCTTGTAATAGGAATCACGACTTTCATGTCGATGAGTATGACAACCGGCAGGAGCCATAGGAGTTGTCTTAATTTATTGTATGACCTGCATGTCAACGGAAATGCCATGTAATTACTTTACTTTATTGCTAACCGTTAGCCATAGTAGTAGAAGTAATAGTTGGCGAGAAAACTTCATGAAGACACAATGATGGAGATCATGTTATCATGCCGGTGATGATGGTGTTCATGCCGCGCCTCGAAGATGGAGATCAAAGGCACAAGATGATATTTGTCATATCATGTCACTTTATGATTTGCATGTGATGTTTGTCATGTTTACATCTTATTTGCTTAGAATGACGGTAGCATAAATAATATGATCCCTCACTAAAATTTCAAGAAAAGTGTTCCCCCTAACTATGCACCATTGCGAAGGTTCGTTGTTTTGAAGCACCGCGTGATGATCGGGTGTGATAGATTCTAACATTTGCATAGAACGGGTGCAAGCCAGATTTACACACGCAAAACACTTCGGTTGACTTGACGAGCCTAGCATGTACAGACATGGCCTCGAAACACGAGAGACCGAAAGGTCGAACATGAGTCGTATAGCAGACATCAACATGGAGATGTTCACCGTTGATGACTAGTTAGTCTCACGTGATGATCGGACACGGCCTAGTCGATTTAGATCATGTATCACTTGGATGACTAGAGGGATGTCTATCTGAGTGGGAGTTTTCATTAAATAATTTGATTAGATGAACTTAATTATCATGAACTTAGTCTAAAATGTCTTTACAATATGTCTTGTAGATCAAATGGCCCACGCTAATGTTTCCCTCAAATTCAACGCGTTCCTAGAGAAAACCAAGCTGAAAGACGATGGTAGCAACTATACGGATTGGGTCCGTAACTTGAGGATCATCCTCATAGCTGCCAAGAAAGCATATGTCCTTGAAGCACCGATAGGTGACGCACCCATTTTCCCAGCAACTCATATCGTTATGAACGCTTGGCAGTCGCGTAGTGATGATTACTCCCTGGTTCAGTGCGGCATGCTTTACAGCTTAGAACCGGGGCTCCAAAAGCGTTTTGAGCAGCACGGAGCATATGAGATGTTCCAAGAGCTAAAAATGGTTTTCCAAGCTCATGCCCGGGTCGAGAGATATGAAGTCTCCGACAAGTTCTACAGTTGTAAGATGGAGGAAAATGGTTCTGTCAGCGAGCATATACTCAAAATGTCTGGGTTACACAACCGCTTGTCTCAGCTGGGAGTTAATCTTCCAGATGACTCGGTCACTGACAAGATCCTCCCGTCGCTTCCACCTAGCTACAAGAGCTTTGTGATGAACTACAATATGCAAGGGATGGAGAAGTCCACTCCTGAGTTATATTCAATTCTGAAATCAGCAGAGGTGGAAATCAAAAAGGAAAATCAAGTGTTGATGGACAATAAAACCACTAGTTTCAAGAAAGGCAAGGGTAAGAAGAACTTCAAGAAGGACGGCAAGGGAGTTGCCGTGCCTGGTAAATTAGTTGTCGGGAAGAAGCCAAAGAATGGACCCAAGCCCGAGACTCAGTGCTTTTATTGTAAGGGAAATGGTCACTGGAAGCGGAACTGCCCCAATTACTTAGCGGATAAAAAGGCCGGCAACGCCAAAGGTATATGTGATATACATGTTATTGATGTGTACCTTACCAGTGCTCATAGTAGCTCCTGGTTATTTGATACTGGTGCGGTTGCTCATATTTGTAACTCAAAATAGGAGCTGTGGAATAAGCAGAGATTGGCGAAAGACGAGGTGACGATGCGCATCGGGAATGGTTCAAAGGTCGATGTGATCGCCGTCAGAATGCTATCTCTACATCTACCTACAGGATTAGTTTTAAACCTCAATAATTGTTATTTAGTACTAGCTTTGAGCATGAACATCTCGTTTAATGTGAGATGGCTACTCGTTTAAATCCGAGAATAATGGTTGTTCCATTTATATGACAGATATGTTTTATGGTCATGCCCCATTGGTCAATGGTTTATTTTTGTTTAATCTCGAACGTGATGTTACACATATTCATAGTGTGAATGCCAAAAGATGTAATGTTGATAATGATAGTCCCACATACATGTGGCACTGCCGCCTTGGTCACATTGGTGTCAAACGCATGAAGAAACTCCATGCAGATGGACTTTTGGAGTCTCTTGATTATGAATCATTTGACACGTGTGAACCATGCCTCATGGGCAAAATGACCAAGACTCCATTCTCCGGAACAATGGAGTGAGCAACCAACTTATTGGAAATAATACATATTGATGTGTGCGGTCCAATGAGCGTTGAGGCTCGCGGTGACTATCGTTATGTTCTCACCCTCACTGATGACTTAAGTAGATATGGGTATGTCTACTTGATGAAACACAAGTCTGAGACCTTTGAAAAGTTCAAGGAATTTCAGAGTGAGGTAGAGAATCAATGTGACAGGAAAATAAAGTTCTTACGACCAGATCGTGGAGGAGAATACTTGAGTCATGAGTTTGGCACGCACTTAAGGAAATGTGGAATTGCTTCACAACTCACGCCACCTGGAACACCTCAGTGAAATGGTGTGTCCGAACATCGTAATCACACTCTATTGGATATGGTGCGATCTATATGTCTCTTACCGATCTACCGTTATCATTTTGGGGTTATGCTTTGGAGACTGCCGCATTCACTTTAAATAGGACTCCGTCAAAATTCGTTGAGACGACACCGTATGAATTATGGTTTGGAAAGAAACCTAAGTTGTTGTTTCTGAAAGTTTGGGGATGTGATGCTTATGTCAAGAAACTTCAACCTGAAAAGCTCGAACCCAAGTCAGAAAAATGCGTCTTCATAGGATACCCTAAGGAAACTATCGGGTATACCTTCTACCTCAGATCTGAAGGCAAGATCTTTGTTGCCAAGAATGGATCCTTTCTAGAGAAAGAGTTTCTCTCGAAAGAAGTAAGTGGGAGGAAAGTAGAACTTGATGAGGTACTGCCTCTTGAACTGGAAAGTAGCGCAGCTCAGGAAGATGTTTCTATGGTGCCTACACCGACTAGAGAGGAAGTTAATGATGCTGATCATGAAACTTTGGATCAAGTTGCTACTGAACTTCGTAGGTCCACGAGGACACGTTCCGCACCAGAGTGGTACGGCAACCCTGTCCTGGAAATCATGTTGTTAGACAACGGTGAACCTTCGAACTATGAAGAAGTGATGGCGGGCCTGGATTCCAACAAATGGCTTGAAGCCATGAAATCCAAGATAGGATCCATGTATGAAAACAAAGTATGGACTTTGACAAACTTGCCTGATGATCGGCAAGCTATAGAGAATAAATGGATCATTAAGAAGAAGACTGACGCAGATGGTAACATGACCATCTATAAGGATTGGCTTGTCGCTAAGGGTTATCGACGAGTTCGAGGGGTTGACTACGATCGGACCTCACCCGTAGAGAAGCTGAAGTCCGTCTGAATCATGTTAGCAATTGCCGCATTCTATGATTATGAGATATGGCAAATGGATGTCAAAACGGCATTCCTTAATGCTTTCCTTAAGGAGGAATTGTATATGATGCAGCCGAAAGGTTTTGTTGATCCTAAGAATCCTAACAAGGTATGCAAGCTCTAGCGCTCAATCTATGGGTTGGTGCAAGCATCTCGGAGTTGGAACATTCGCTTTGATGAGATAATCAAAGCATTTGGGTTTACGCAGACTTAGGGAGAAGCATGTGTTTACAAGAAAGTGAGTGGGAGCTCTGTAGCATTTCTCATATTATATGTGGATGACATACTAATGATGGGAAATGATATAGAATTTTTGGAAAGCATAAAGGCCTACTTGAATAAGTGTTTTTCAATGAAGGGCCTTGGTGAAGCTGCTTACATATTAGGCATCAAGATCTATAGAGATAGATCGAGATGCCTCATTGGTCTTTCACAAAGCACATACCTTGACAAGATATTGAAGAAGTTCAAGATCAGTCCTAGAAGGGGTTCTTGCCTGTATTGCAAGGTGTGAAATTGAGCACGGCTCAATGCCCGACCTCGGCAGAAGATAGAGAAAAGATGAGTGCCATCCCCTATGCCTCAGGCATAGACTCTATTATGTATGCCATGTTGTGTACCACACCTGATGTGAACATTGCCGTAAGTTTGGTAGGGAGGTACCAAAGTAATCCCGGCATGGAACACTAGACAGCGGTCAAGAATATCCTAAAGTACCTGAAAAGCACTAAGGATATGTTTCTCATTTATGGAGGTGACGAAGAGCTCGTTGTAAAGGGTTACGTCGATGCTAGCTTCGACACGGATCTAGATGACTCCAAGTCACAAACTGGATACGTGTACATTTTGAATGGTGGAGCAGTCAGCTGGTGCAGTTGCAAGCAAAGCGTCATGATGGGATCTACATGTGAAGCAGAGTACATAGCAGCCTCAGAGGCAGCACAGGAAGCAGTCTCGATGAAGGAGTTCATCACCGACCTAGGAGTTATTCACAATGCGTCGGGCCCAATGACTCTCTTCTATGACAACACTGGAGCTATTGCCCTTGCCAAGGAGCCCACGTTTCACAAGAAGACCAGGCATATCAAGCGTCACTTGAACTCCATTCGTGAATATTTTTAGGATGGAGACATAGATATTTGTAAAGTGCTTGCGGATCTGAATGTCGCAGATCCGTTGACTAAACCTCTTCCGCGAGCAAAAAATGATCAACGCCAGAACTCTATGGGTGTTCAATTCATCACAATGTAACTAGATTATTGACTCTAGTGCAAGTGGGAGACTGTTGGAAATATGCCCTAGAGACAATAATAAAGTGGTTATTATTATATTTCCATGTTCATGATAATTGTTTATTGTTCATGCTATTATTGTATTAACCGGAAACCGTAATACATGTGTGAATACATAGATCGTAATATGTCCCTAGTAAGCCTCTAGTTGACTAGCTCGTTGATCAATATATGGACATGGTTTCCTGACCATGGACATTGGATGTCATTGATAACGGGATCATATCATTGGGAGAATGATGTGATGGACAAGACCCAATCCTAAGCGTAGCACAAGATCGTGTAGTTTCTTCGCTAAAGCTTTTCTAATGTCAAGTATCATTTCCTTAGACCATGAGATTGTCCAACTCCCGGAAACCGTAGGAATGCTTTGGGTGTACCAAATGTCACAACATAACTGGGTGGCTATAAAGGTGCACTACAGGTATCTCCGAAAGTATCTGTTGGGTTAGCACGAATCGAGACTAGGATTTATCACTCCGTATGACGGAGAGGTATCTCTAGGCCCACTCGATAATGCATCATCATAACAAGCTCAATGTGACTAAGGAGTTAGCCACGGGATCATGCGTTATGGAATGAGTAAAGAGACTTGCCGATAACGAGATTGAATGAGGTATGGGGATACCAACGGTCGAATCTCAGGCAAGTAACATACTGATGGACAAAGGGAATTGCATACGGGATTGATTGAATCCTCGACATCGTGGTTCATCCGATGAGATTGTCACACCCTAGCTAGTTCATGCATTAGAGTGTTGCATCATGTTTATTCTTTCATCAGAAACCTGAAATGGGGATGACAGAACCCCCAGCCCCCTCTGAAACCAATTAGGGTTTACTAAAAACTTTTTCAATGAACCTAAAATGCCCTTCTAAAATGCCCATCATTTTTGTCTTGGTTCAGATCCTCTGCCAAAAGTGATGCACATTTTTCTAGGCCATCTTAGGGTTTTTGAATTAAATCATAAATATTTGAATTTGGGCATTTAAAATTATATAAAATATTTAAATGCTCAAATATCTCCAAACTAAAATGTTTCATGTTGGAAATAATCCAACTATGGACCAGGAGTAGTTTGGTGATTTTAGGAGTTGCCTAAGTATTTTTATTAATTCAACAAAGTTGCAGAGGTATTAAAAAATAGAAAACAGTAAAAATAGAAAAACTTACCTGGCGCCAGCACCCGGCCCACCTGCCGGCCCAGCCCAGCGCCGCTCCAGCGAGCTGCTTGCCGGCCAGGCAGGCAGGCAGGTGCCCGACGGCGATCGCAGTGCGCGCCATGCAGCTGGCTGCCGCCCTGCTCCAACTCCTCGCCTCGGGGCTGGATGGATGAGCTCTACGCAGCGCCGTGAACCCGCAGGACACCTCCATTCTCCTCCAACCCCTCTCTCGCGCGCTCCCCCGCCATGGCCGACGCCATCGCCGCCACCCCCTCGCCGTAGCCACGCCCTCCGTCAACCCCACGCCGTGCCGCCGTGTCCAGGAGCTCCGCTACCCTCCTCTCCTTCGAGCAAGCCGAGCCCCGAGCGCTCGCAAGGCCCGAGCCCACCGCATCGACCTCGATCGAACCGCCGTCGCCGGAGATCCCCTTCAACGCCGTCGTCGCTCCGGTCCGTCCCCGGCCGCACCAAGGGCTTCGTCGAACTCCCCGTGAGCTTAGCTATCTTCCCCTCCCTTCTTTCTTGCTCCCGAGCCGTGTAGCGACCTCCCGGAGCTCAACCGCACCCACCGCCGCGGAGCTCGTCGCCGACGTGCTCCCGGTCATCTTCCGGCCACTCCACGGTGTCCATCATGCTCACCGCGTCACGTAGCACCTAACTAGCTACTCCCCGCTCCTCACCGACCCCTCTTGCGTCAAGTTCGACTTTGGCCGAACTCCGGTGGCCACCAAAGTCGTCGCCGGCGCCAACTCCGGCCACCCCGACCCCAACGGACTCCACCAAGAGCTGCGGTTCGTCCTCAGCTCCTCTCCGGTGGCCTCCGCGGCTCGTTTGGTTGCCGGAACGGCAAAAACCACTTCCGCCGCCGCGTCGGGCTCGCCGGCGGCTAAACGCTGGTGCAGCCGACCCGGGTTTGACCACGGGTGGGCCCTGGTTGACTCTCCTGAGTCGATGACAGGTGGGGCCCAGCCCTGTTAACTAATTAGGATTAGTTTAAATTAATTTTAGTTTAATTAATCACACTGACACGCGGGACCCACTGTCAGGTTTGACCCGGACGTGTCCCGTTGACCTGCTGATGTCACACTGACGTCAGGCTGACGCAGTAATTGATTTTCTGGATTTAATCTAATATAGGAAATTCCAGAATATAGTTTAAACTTCAAAAATTCATAACTTTTAATCTGTAACTCCAAATCAGACAAGTTATATATGAAAAATGATCAGAAAAATTCAATCTATCCATTTGTACTATTTTCATGCATGATTAAACAAGTTAACTTGATGTTTAATGCAGAACAAGGAAAAACACTTTAAAGGGCCATGTTTGAGTTTGAAATTTGAATCTTTGATTCAAATTGGTTCAAAACCTTCTGGTCTTAGTTGCATTAGCCCAACACACTCATATTGCCATGTTTCATGCATGCATCATATTGTTGCACATTGTTTGGTGATAGTTGTGTATCGGTATTCTTTGCGGCAGGTTCTACCTCCGAGGAGTACCGTGATTACCCTAACGAAGAACCGTATCAGTGCATCGAACCATCAGGCAAGCAACCAACCATTTGATCATATCGATACAATCCCATGTTCTCGCTCCTGCTCTCTTTTACTGCATTAAGACAACGCGTTTCAAACTGCTGTGTGCTACGGTAGTTGAACCCACTTCCTCTGCATGACCTGTCATTGCCACAGTAACTAGATGAAACCCACTAGCATGTGTAGGAGTTGATTGAGCCATATGTATGTGTTGTTCCTACCTTGCTATGCCTGCTATGCTAAGAGTCGTGTCAGGTCTGGTTCATCTGGGTGATGGGCTAGAGTGAAATGATTATGTCGGTAATGAGAGTGGTGTGGTGAACACGATTTGGTAAAGGTATCGATGAAAGGCCATGTAGGAGTACATGGTGGGTTGTTTCATTGAAGCCGACCTTAAGCACTGAGATCTGTATGTGTGATTTAAGATACAGCTACTACCATGCATTGGGCCCTGAAATATGACCCCGCTCGACTTCTTATTCACCCTAGTCCTCTGTCCAGGAGTTGCAAGTAGTTTCTGGTGTTTGTAGCCTACTGGAGGCCGTGGACAGCGCTGACCGTAGGGGTGGGCTGTGATGCGGTAGGTACGTGGCCGGGTAAACCGGGCACCCATTTGGTGTCACGGAACCCTGTTCACATCGTTTGGGGCTGTGAGCGAAACTCTGGCCGGATCTCCTCATGGATGGAACCCGAATAGGCGATAAACCTGGACTAGAGACTTAGGTGTTTAGGTAGGTCGTGGTCTACACCCACGTCGGCTTTTGCTTGAAGTCTGCCGAGCACATGTCGTGTGCAGACGCTAAGTGGTGGAAACATGTATGAAGAAGTACACCCCTGCAGGGTTAACATGATCTATTCAAATAGCCGCGTCCGCGGTGAAGGACTACTTGGTTGCCTATACAGTTCATAGACAAGTAAATGGAAACTACTAAAAGCCTCAAGATAAGTGTGAGTGCCGAGGATGGCTCTTCCGTAGGAAGACGGAGGTGGATCCTCGGTAGTGTATTGAAGTGGTGAGTAGTGGACTCGTGTACGCAAAACCATTTCAAGTTGGAGTCTCGTAGGATAGCCTAGCCAAGAGTCAAAGTTGGCTTGCTGCAACAACTCCACCAACCCTTCTTGATAATGTGCATGTATGTAGGATCTGATGTAAGTCTTGCTGAGTACCTTTGTACTCATGTTGCTATAATTTACATTTTTACAGAAGAAGCTGCAACCCCTTCTGATGGGTTCTTCGTAGACGTTGACATCAATGAGTAGGCTAAGGCCCAGGTGGTGATCCTGAGCTTGTGAAGGACCACGTAGTATAGCTAGGCTTTCCAAGCCTCTTTTATTTTACTAGTTGTCTGTACTCAGACAAGTTACTTCCGCTGCTGGTTTGTATGACTTGAATGCTGGGTCGTGTGACCCGTACCTATGTGTATGTTATGTATGGCTCTCTGAGCCTTAAATAAAGTACTTGTGTCGTAGAGTCATGTTGTGATGCCTTGTTGTATTTGCACATATCGAGCATATTGTGTGTATGATTGAAATGCTTGGTATGTGTGGGATCTGACTATCTAGTTGTTTATCCATAGTAGCCTCTCTTACCGGGAAATGTCTCCTAGTGTTACCACTGAGCCATGGTAGCTTGCTACTCCTCTGGAACACTTAGGCTGGCCGGCATGTGTCCTTCTTCGTTCCTGTGTCTGTCCCTTCGGGGAAATGTCACGCATTGAGTACGGGAGTCCTGTTAGCCCGCTACAGCCCGGTTTACCGGAGCCCTGCTAGCCCAGTGCTACAGCCCGAACCCACTTGTTGATGACCGACACGTTCGTTGCTGGGTCATGGATGCCTGTCCCTGTAAGTCTGTGCCACTTTGGGTTTACGACTAGCCATGTCAGCCCGGGCTCCTTATCATATGGGTGCTAGCGACACTATCATATACGTGTGCCAAAAGGCGCAAACGGTCCCGGGCAAAGGTAAGGCGACACCTGTGGGAATACCGTGCGTGAGGCCGCAAAGTGATATGAGGTGTTACATGCTAGACCTATGTGGCATCGAGTCGGGGTCCTAACAGCGTTGGCATCAGAGTCGGACTGCATGTAGGTTCTCCAAGCCAAACTGGTCGATGTTGAGTCTAGAAATTCTTTAGTTATATGTAGGGGAATTGTTTGTGGGTTGGAACGTAAGGCTCTTTTTACTCCTTTATCTTATGACATTCTGATCTGAGTGAGTCTATTCTTCCACCGGGGGTTAAGGAATTAGGATCTATTCTCTCTATCAGGATCACGTGTTACTAATCAGTAGTACCTTATAGGTTTGATGGATACAAGCCTAGTTCAATTCTACTACCACATTATGTTGTTAGGATGGACTCAGAACTTTGATATGATGATGTTGAGTGTGTATGAAATCCTTTGTCAAATGTCTCAAATCCTTCTTGAGCATTTACAGCTGTTATGCTGCCGAAATTTTGCTAGGAATTCTAATGCCTTTGCATTATGATTATGCTTTCAGATGGCCACTCGCGACCTCAATCAAGTGGTTCGCCTGACTCGATGCCTAGATGTACCCGGTCATACCGCCATGTTGGTCAGGGTAATGACTGAGGCTGGATACCGTTGGTATCTTGAGTACACGGTCGAAGAGCAATTTCGAGACTTTAATCAAAGCCAGTATCTCTGCACTGTCAGGATATTTCCATCTTATCCTGGATCCACCGAGCCCCTTCACTGCTCCTATGGACTCGGGGTTACTATTGAGATGGCTGTGCAGGATGCCGCCTACTCTATGATGACCATCATGCGAGTCAGGACTGGCCTATTTCGGGATTCTGATTTCCGGTATATGCCAGGATCACTTCCGGGAGCACAAGGGTATCTCCAGGCTATCTATGCTGACCCCACTCAGGGGGATTCACGGACTCGCACCACTGCTGAGATGCTCGAGGATAAGGACCGTGAAAATCGGGCCTTGAGGCTAGAGCTCTTCAATACTCGTGCTGACCATTGGGCCACATTGACTCGGTTTGCACCGGCGGTGCAAGCTGGATATTCGGATATGCGCGATCTCTATCCTGTGATATTTGCTTTGCCAGACGTGATGGGTTGGCGTGATGTAGGAGGCATCACCCCACCTCGCGGTCCCCGCAGGCCACCATCTGTTGGTCCAAGACCTCATCCTAGCCCCTATGGTCCACAAGCTCCGCGAGATCGTCTGTTCCTGGATGATCATGTTGAGCTTCCAGGCTATGGAGGTGACTTCTACGAGGACTACTATGGATCGGTCTGAGTTAGTGGTAGTATCACTAGTTTGATCTAGTTGTGTCGTCTATCGTCCTGCGTGACTCGTGGGATATGACCTAGTTTGTACCGCCTTCCGGAGGTGTAGAAAAATAATGTATAGGAGCTTGGGATGCCTCCGATGAGATGTAATCCTCTTTTCACCGTAATAGTACCTTGTTTGGTCTTGTACTAAACCTTTTATGGTGTGTATGACGATGGAATAAAGAAGCAGTTTCTGTATCTACCATGTCATACGGATGATCATCTTGCATTCCGAGTTACTCCTTACATTCTGTATTCTATGTCGGAATCTTATCATTCTGACTAAATCATTGTCTTGTTTACCTAGGATGGTCAACACGCGCAATAACCCTGCTCCTCAAGAGCAGGCCGAAGGCAGTGAAGTCAGGAATGCAAATCTGCCTCATCCTCCTTCCCTAGCCGAGGTTATGATGGAAGCCGAAAGGAACAAGCGGGAGACCAACCATTTGTTGGAGCGTATTGAACAGAACACAGCACACCATCAGAGGACTAACGTGGTGTCACTCAGTGATTTCATCAAGTTACATCCACCCACGTTCCACCACTCCGTCGAGCCTCTCGACGCTAATGACTGGCTTCGCAGTATTTCTCACAAACTGCGCTCCGCGCTAGTAGCCGAGGCTGACAAGGTCACCTTTGCTGCATATCATCTTGAAGGCCCCGCCAGTCTCTGGTGGGAGAATTATGGAGCTATGCGCCCAGCGGGCCATGTCACTACTTGGGCTGAATTCAGCGAGGCTTTCCGTGAACATCACATTCTGGAGGGTCTCATGGACCGTAAACATGAGGAATTTTGCAGTTTCACTCAGGGCCGACTCTCTGTGGATGCTTACAGCAGGGAGTTCGGTAACCTCGCACGATATGCCACTGAGGAAGTTTCTACCGATGCCAAGAAGCAAGCAAGGTTCCGTAAGGGGCTTAGTCCTGAGCTTCGCCGCGACCTCCGTCTGCATGAGTGCACATCTTTTCAGAAGCTTGTTAACAAGGCCATCAGTGTTGAGACTGGTCAGACTGATTATGACGCAACACGCAAGCATGGCCGTGACGTGGGTTCCTCATCCGGTGCTGGTCCTCAGAAGCGCCGCGTGTGGGTGCCCAACACTGCCCTGCCACCCAGGTTCACACCGAGGCCATCCTTCCAGGCGCCTCGCCCCGTTCAACAGTCTGCACCAGCCAAGCCCTATGGTGGTCCAACCAACAGTGCTCCTCCACGTACCAGTGTCGTGACTTGTTTTAAGTGTGGGGAATCTGGCCACTATATGCGTGAGTGTCCCCAAACCAACCCCAACCAATCTGCTAAAGCTGTTGGCCGTGGCAAGCCGACAGGTAAAGTGTTCCATGCCAAGCCGGCCACCGCTACACGTGGCCATGTCAACTGTATCTCTGCCGAAGAAGCTCAAGAGGATCCCAACGTCGTTCTCGGTACGCTCCTTGTTAATTGCCACCCGGCATCTGTTCTTTTCGATACAGGAGCATCTCATTCATTTATATCCGAGAACTATGCTCGTTTGCATAACACCGCATTCTGTGACATGCCATCCACTATGGAAATTTCTACTCCCGGTTCTAGATGGAAAACCTCCAGGGTAAGTTATGGAAATAAAATCCAAGTCGACAAACTTGTTTTCCTTGCATCTTTGATAGCTCTCAAATCTTCAGATATTAATATTATCTTGGGTATGGACTGGATGTCAGCTCATCATGCCAAAATTGATTGCTTCTCTAGGACTGTTCAACTCACCCATCCTTCGGGGAAGATAGTCAATGTCTTGACCCGATTAGCCAAGCGACAATTATATTCTCTTAACGCCAGCCCTTTGCCAGACCTTGAGGATGTTCCGGTAGTCCGTGACTTCCCGGATGTCTTCCCAGAGGAATTGCCAGGTGTTCCACCTGACAGGGATGTTGAGTTCGTAATAGACTTCATTCCAGGAACCGTTCCGATTGCTAGAAGACCTTATAAGATGGCACCACTAGAACTAGCCGAGCTTAAGAAACAACTCGATGAGTCCTTGAAAAAGGGTTTCATCCGACCTAGTTCATCTCCGTGGGCTTGCCCCGTCCTCTTCGTCAAGAAGAAGGATGGTACGGACCGGATGGTTGTAGATTATCGACCTGTCAATTTGGTCACAATCAAGAACAAATATCCGCTCCCCAGGATCAACGACCTGTATGATCAGCTCGCTGGATCCTCAGTCTTCTCCAAAATGGATTTGAGGTTGGGCTACCATCAAATCAAAATCAGGAACGGGGACATTCCTAAAACGGCCTTTGTTACTCGTTATGGCCAATACGAGTACACCGTCATGTCCTTCGGTTTAACCAATGCTCCAGCCACCTTTTCTCGGTTAATGAACTCAATCTTCATGGAGTATTTGGATAATTTCGTCGTGGTTTACCTCGATGATATACTCATCTACTCCAAGAGCGAGGAAGAACATGCCGAACACTTAAGGCTAGTGTTGAAGAAACTTCGAGAGCATCGCCTTTATGCCAAATTTTCTAAATGTGAATTCTGGTTGTCAGAAATGACCTATCTGGGTCATGTAATATCTGGTAAAGGTATTGCTGTTAACCCTGAGCGAGTTCAAGCCGTCCTTAATTGGACTCCACCTGAATCGGTCAAGCAAGTTCGGAGTTTTCTGGGCTTAGCGAGCTATTGCCGTCGCTTTGTCGAGAACTTCTCCAAAGTTGCTAAACCTCTAACCGAACTCCTCAAGAAAGATAAAAAGTTCGAATGGACTCCACAATGTGAGCACAGCTTTCAGGAACTGAAAAGACGCCTGACTTCTGCTCCCGTACTGGTACCGCCAGACTTCTCTAAGGACTTTGTTATCTACTGCGACGCCTCGTGACAAGGACTAGGTTGCATTCTCATGCAAGATCGACACGTAATTGCTTACGCTTCACGGCAATTGCACCCACATGAGGAGAATTATCCTACTCATGATCTAGAGCTTGCAGCTGTAGTCTATGCACTTAAAACCTGGTGACATTACCTTCTCGGTAATCATTGCAAAATATTCACTGATCACCAAAGTCTGAAGTATATCTTCACCCAACCGGATTTGAATCTCAGGCAAAGACGTTGGGTTGAGTTGATCACAGATTTCGACTTAGGAATAACTTACACCCCAGGGAAAGCCAACGTCATGGCTGATGCGCTAAGTCGTAAATCTTATTGTAACAACCTGATGTTACAACAAAGTCAACCGCTTCTCCATGAGGAATTTCGGAAGCTTAACCTTCACATTGTTCCTCAAGGATTTCTTTCCACCTTGGTGGCGAAACCTACTCTTACGGATCAAATCATCGCTGCCCAAAAGCGAGATAAGGGAATATCTAAAATCAAGGAGAACATTGCTGGCGGAGGTGCTAGTTGTTTTTCCACAAATGATCATGGTGTTGTGTACTTTGAGAACCGTTTAGTGGTTCCCAAGAACCAGCATCTACGGCAGTTGATCCTTAAGGAGGCTCATGAATCTCCTCTCACCATTCATCCCGGTAGTACCAAGATGTATCAGGACCTACGCCAGAGGTTCTGGTGGACTAGGATGAAGAGAGAAATTGCTCAGTACATTGCTAATTGCGACGTCTGCCGTCGTGTAAAAGCAGAGCATCAACGGCCTGCTGGCACCCTTCAACCCTTAACTATTCCTGAATGGAAATGGGATAAAATTGGTATGGATTTCATTACCGGTTTTCCCAGGACCAAGAGAGGGAATAATGCTATCTTCGTCGTTGTCGATCGTCTTTCCAAAGTGGCCCATTTCTTACCTGTTCGTGAGAGTATAACCGCTAGCTAGTTGGCAGACTTATACATCTCCCGAATCGTGTCTATCCATGGTGTTCCTTTGGAAATTAACTTGGATCGAGGAAGTCTTTTCACCTCTCGATTTTGGGAAAGTTTCCAAAATGCTATGGGAACCCGCCTTTCTTTTAGCACCGCTTTTCACCCTCAATCGAGTGGTCAAGTAGAACGCGTCAACCAGATCCTAGAAGACATGCTTCGAGCCTCTGTTATCTCATTCAGAATGGAGTGGGAGAAATGCCTTCCATTTGCCGAATTCGCTTACAACAACAGCTATCAATCTAGCTTGGGTAAAGCCCCTTTTGAAGTTCTCTATGGACGACGGTGTCGAACACCCCTTAACTGGTCAGAAACTGGGGAAAGACAATTCTTTGGCCCGGATATGATTCAGGAAGCAGAAGAGCAAGTTCGCATCGTTCGTGAAAAGTTGAAAACAGCCCAATCTCGTCAAAAGAGTCAGTATGACCGAAAACATAAGGCCATGACTTTCGAGGTTGACGAGAAAGCTTACCTTCGGGTTACTCCTCTGAAGGGAACCCATCGTTTCGGTATCAAAGGCAAATTGGCTCCTCGTTACATTGGACCTTTCCGTATTCTCGCTAAACGAGGAGAAGTTGCCTACCAGTTGGAACTACCTCCACATCTCTCCAGAGTCCACGATGTTTTCCACGTTTCTCAACTCAGGCGTTGCTTCTCGGATCCTATCCATGGAGTGGACCACGAAACGCTTGATCTCCAAGATAATCTCACGTATCGAGAGTACACCATTCGTATCCTCGATCAGGCCGAGCGTACCACTCGACGTCATAATATCAAGTTTCTCAAAGTTCAATGGTCGCACCATTCTGAGGATGAAGCAACTTGGGAAAGGGAGGATCGTCTTCGACTCGAGTATCCCGCCCTTTTTCCGGAGGAACCCAAATCTCGGGACGAGATTCTTTTGAGTGGGGGTGAGTTGTCACACCCTAGCTAGTTCATGCATTAGAGTGTTGCATCATGTTTATTCTTTCATCAGAAACCTGAAATGGGGATGACAGAACCCCCAGCCCCCTCTGAAACCAATTAGGGTTTACTAAAAACTTTTTCAATAAACCTGAAATGCCCTTCTAAAATGCCCATCATTTTTGTCTTGGTTCAGATCCTCTGCCAAAAGTGATGCACATTTTTCTAGGCCATCTTAGGGTTTTTGAATTAAATCATAAATATTTGAATTTGGGCATTTAAAATTATATAAAATATTTAAATGCTCAAATATCTCCAAACTAAAATGTTTCATGTTGGAAATAATCCAACTATGGACCAGGAGTAGTTTGGTGATTTTAGGAGTTGCCTAAGTATTTTTATTAATTCAACAAAGTTGCAGAGGTATTAAAAAACAGAAAACAGTAAAAATAGAAACACTTACCTGGCGCCAGCACCCGGCCCACCTGCCGGCCCAGCCCAGCGCCGCTCCAGCGAGCTGCTTGCCGGCCAGGCAGGCACGCAGGTGCCCGACGGCGACCGCAGCGCGCGCCACGCAGCTGGCTGCCGCCCTGCTCCACCTCCTCGCCTCGGGGCTGGATGGATGAGCTCTACGCAGCGCCGTGAACCCGCAGGACACCTCCATTCTCCACCAACCTCTCTCTCTCGCGCTCCCCCGCCATGGCCGACGCCATCGCCGCCACCCCCTCGCCGTAGCCACTCCCTCCGTCAACCCCACGCCGTGCCGCCGTGTCCAGGAGCTCCGCTACCCTCCTCTCCTTCGAGCAAGCCGAGCCCCGAGCGCTCGCAAGGCCCGAGCCCACCGCATCAACCTCGACCGAACCGCCGTCGCCGGAGATCCCCTTCAACGCCGTCGTCGCTCCGGTCCATCCCCGGCCGCACCAAGGGCTTCGTCGAACTCCCCGTGAGCTTAGCTATCTTCCCCTCCCTTCTTTCTTGCTCCCGAGCCGTGTAGCAACCTCCCGGAGCTCAACCGCACCCACCGCCGCGGAGCTCGTCGCCGACGTGCTCCCGGTCATCTTCCGGCCAATCCACGGTGTCCATCATGCTCACCGCGTCACGTAGCACCTAACTAGCTACTCCCCGCTCCTCACCGACCCCTCTTGCGTCAAGTTCGACTTCGGCCGAACTCCGGTGGCCGCCAAAGTCATCGCCGGCGCCAACTCCGGCCACCCCGACCCCAACGGACTCCACCAAGAGCTGCGGTTCGTCCTCAGCTCCTCTCCGGTGGCCTCCGCGGCTCGTTTGGTTGCCGGAACGGCAAAAACCACTTCCACCGCCGCGTCGGGCTCGCCGGCGGCTAAACGCCGGTGCAGCCGACCCGGGTTTGACCACGGGTGGGCCCTGGTTGACTCTCCTGAGTCGATGACAGGTGGGGCCCAGCCCTGTTAACTAATTAGGATTAGTTTAAATTAATTTTAGTTTAATTAATCACGCTGACACGCGGGACCCACTGTCAGGTTTGACCCGGACGTGTCCCGTTGACCTGCTGATGTCACATTGACGTCAGGCTGACGCAGTAATTGATTTTCTGGATTTAATCTAATATAGGAAATTCCAGAATATAGTTTAAACTTCAAAAATTCATAACTTTTAATCTGTAACTCCAAATCAGACAAGTTATATATGAAAAATGATCAGAAAAATTCAATCTATCCATCTGTACTATTTTCATGCATGATTAAACAAGTTAACTTGATGTTTAATGCAGAACAAGGAAAAACACTTTAAAGGGCCATGTTTGAGTTTGAAATTTGAATCTTTGATTCAAATTGGTTCAAAACCTTCTGGTCTTAGTTGCATTAGCCCAACACACTCATATTGCCATGTTTCATGCATGCATCATATTGTTGCACATTGTTTGGTGATAGTTGTGTATCGGTATTCTTTGCGGCAGGTTCTACCTCCGAGGAGTACCGTGATTACCCTAACGAAGAACCGTATCAGTGCATCGAACCATCAGGCAAGCAACCAACCATTTGATCATATCGATACAATCCCATGTTCTCGCTCCTGCTCTCTTTTACTACATTAAGACAACGCGTTTCAAACTGCTGTGTGCTACGGTAGTTGAACCCACTTCCTCTGCATGACCTGTCATTGCCACAGTAACTAGATGAAACCCACTAGCATGTGTAGGAGTTGATTGAGCCATATGTATGTGTTGTTCCTACCTTGCTATGCCTGCTATGCTTAGAGTCGTGTCAGGTCTGGTTCATCTGGGTGATGGGCTAGAGTGAAATGATTATGTCGGTAATGAGAGTGGTGTGGTGAACACGATTTGGTAAAGGTATCGATGAAAGGCCATGTAGGAGTACATGGTGGGTTGTTTCATTGAAGCCGACCTTAAGCACTGAGATCTGTATGTGTGATTTAAGATACAGCTACTACCATGCATTGGGCCCTGAAATATGACCCCGCTCGACTTCTTATTCACCCTAGTCCTCTGTCCAGGAGTTGCAAGTAGTTTCTGGTGTTTGTAGCCTACTGGAGGCCGTGGACAGTGCTGACCGTAGGGGTGGGCTGTGATGCGGTAGGTACGTGGCCGGGTAAACCGGGCACCCGTTTGGTGTCACGGAACCCTGTTCACATCGTTTGGGGCTGTGAGCGAAACTCCGGCCGGATCTCCTCATGGATGGAACCCGAATAGGCGATAAACCTAGACTAGAGACTTAGGTGTTTAGGTAGGTCGTGGTCTACACCCACGTCGGCTTTCGCTTGAAGTCTGCCGAGCACATGTCGTGTGCAGACGCTAAGTGGTGGAAACATGTATGAAGAAGTACACCCCTGCAGGGTTAACATGATCTATTCAAATAGCCGCGTCTGCGGTGAAGGACTACTTGGTTGCCTATACAGTTCATAGACAAGTAAATGGAAACTACTAAAAGCCTCAAGATAAGTGTGAGTGCCGAGGATGGCTCTTCCGTAGGAAGACGGAGGTGGATCCTCGGTAGTGTATTGAAGTGGTGAGTAGTGGACTCGTGTACGCAAAACCATTTCAAGTTGGAGTCTCGTAGGATAGCCTAGCCAAGAGTCAAAGTTGGCTTGCTGCAACAACTCCACCAACCCTTCTTGATAATGTGCATGTATGTAGGATCTGATGTAAGTCTTGCTGAGTACCTTTGTACTCATGTTGCTATAATTTACATTTTTACAGAAGACGTTGCAACCCCTTCTGATGGGTTCTTCGTAGACGTTGACATCAATGAGTAGGCTAAGGCCCAGGTGGTGATCCTGAGCTTGTGAAGGACCACGTAGTATAGCTAGGCTTTCCAAGCCTCTTTTATTTTACTAGTTGTCTGTACTCAGACAAGTTACTTCCGCTGCTGGTTTGTATGACTGTATGACTTGAATGCTGGGTCGTGTGACCCGTACGGATGTGTATGTTATGTATGGCTCTCTGAGCCTTAAATAAAGTACTTGTGTCGTAGAGTCATGTTGTGATGCCTTGTTGTATTTGCACATATCGAGCATATTGTGTGTATGATTGAAATGCTTGGTATGTGTGGGATCTGACTATCTAGTTGTTTATCCATAGTAGCCTCTCTTACCGGGAAATGTCTCCTAGTGTTACCACCGAGCCATGGTAGCTTGCTACTGCTCTGGAACACTTAGGCTGGCCGGCATGTGTCCTTCTTCGTTCCTATGTCTGTCCCTTCGGGGAAATGTCACACATTGAGTACCGGAGTCCTGTTAGCCCGCTACAGCCCGGTTTACCGGAGCCCTGCTAGCCCAGTGCTACAGCCCGAACCCACTTGCTGATGACCGACACGTTCGTTGCTGGGTCATGGATGCCTGTCCCTGTAAGTCTGTGCCACTTTGGGTTTACGACTAGCCATGTCAGCCCGGGCTCCTTATCATATGGGTGCTAGTGACACTATCATATACGTGTGCCAAAAGGCGCAAACGGTCCCGGGCAAAGGTAAGGCGACACACGTGGGAATACCGTGCGTGAGGCCGCAAAGTGATATGAGGTGTTACATGCTAGACCTATGTGGCATCGAGTCGGGGTCCTGACAGAGATCATCATGGAACATGTGGGAGCCAACATGGGTATCCAGATCCCGCTGTTGGTTATTGGCCGGAGAGATGTCTCGGTCATGTCTGCATGGTTCCCAAACCCGTAGGGTCTACACACTTAAGGTTCGGTGACGCTAGAGTTGTTATGGGAAATAGTATGTGGTTACTGAAGGTTGTTCGGAGTCCCGGATGAGATCCCGGACGTCACGAGGAGTTTCAAAATGGTCTGGAGATGAAGATTTATATATGGGAAGTCCTTATTCGGTCGCCGGAAGTGTTCGGGGGGTTACCGGTATTGTACCGGGACCACCGAAGGGGTTCCGAGGGTCCACCGGGAGGGTCCACCTGCCTTGGAGGGCCCTATGGGCTGAATATAGAGGGGAACCAGCCCCTAGGTGGGCAGGGCGCCAACTCCCCCTAGGGCCCATGCGCCTAGGGTTGGGGGAAACCCAAAGGGGGCGCCCCCACCTAGCTTGGGGGGCAAACCTCCCCCTTGCCCCCACCCTCTAGATGCATCTAGGGGGGCCGGCCCCCTCTCCCTTGACCCTATATATAGTGGGGGTGGGAGGGCTGCCGCACCCTTCCCCTGGCACAGCCTGTCCCCTCTCCTACATCTCCTCCTCCTCCGTGGCGCTTGGCGAAGCTCTGCTTGAGAACCACGAGCTCCATCACCACCACGTCGTTGTGATGTCGGAGTTCTCCCTCAACTTCTCCTCTCCCCTTGCTAGATCAAGAAGGAGGAGACGTCCCGGGGCTGTACGTGTGTTGAACGCGGAGGTGCCACTGTTTGGCGGTTAGGTCGGAGTCGACCGCGATCTAAATTGCGGCGTGTACGACTCGACCAACCGTGTTCTTGTAACTCTTCCGCTTAGCGATCTTCAAGGGTATGAACATGCACTCCCTCTCTCTCGTTGCTAGTATCTCCTACATTGATCTTGGTGACACATAGGAATTTTTTTGAATTATTGCTATTCCCCAACACCCCCCACCCCCCGGGCCAGTGCTCCCCTGAGTGTTGGTCCGAACCGGGCAACCTGCGGGGCCACCTCGGGGAAACTTGAGGGTTGGTTTTACTCGTAGCTTGACCTATCCAGTGTGCCCTGAGAACGAGATATGTGCGGCTCCTATCGGGATTTGTCGGCACGGTCGGGTGGCTTTGTTGGTCTTGTTTTACCATTGTCGAGTCTTCTAACCGGGATTCGAGACTGATCGGGTCTTTCCGGGAGAAGGAATATCCTTCGTTGATCATGAGAGCTTGTGATGGGCTAAGTTGGGTCACCCCTCCAGGGTATAAACTTTCAAGAGCCGTGCCCGCAGTTATGTGGTAGATGGGGATTTGTTAATATCCGGTTGTAGAGAACTTGACACTTGACTTAATTAAAATGAATCAACTGCGTGTGTAGCCGTGATGGTCTCTTTTCGGCCAAGTCCAGGAAGTGAACACGGTCTTGGGTTATGTTTGAACGTAAGTAGTTTCAGGATCACTTCTAACTTCACGACTGTTGCGTAGCTTCTCATCTTACTCTTATTTGCGTATGTTGGCCACCATTTTTGCTTAGCGCTTGCTGCAGCTCCACCTCATTACCTTATCCTACCCATAAGCTTAAATAGTCTTGATCTCGCGGGTGTGAGATTGTTGAGTCCTCGTGCCTCACGGATACTTCCAAAACAGTTGCAGCTGTCGATGATACCAGTGCAGGAGATGCTACCGAACTCAAGTGGGAGTTCGACGAGGACCTTGGTCGTTACTATGTGTCGTTTCCTGATGATCAATAGTGGAGCCCAGTTGGGACGATCGGGGATCTAGCATTTTGGGTTTATCTTCCTTTTATTCGGTTTTGGCCGTAGTCGGTCTATGAGTGTATTTTGGATGATGTATGAATTTTTTATGTATTGTGTGATGTGGCGAGTGTAAGCCAACTCTATTTATCCCTGTCTTATTCATTACATGGGATGTATGTGAAGATGACCCTTCTTGCGACAAACTACTATGTGGTTATGTCTCTAAGTCATGCCTCGACACGTGGGAGCTATAGCCGCATCGTGGGCGTCACAAGTTGGTATCAGAGCCATCCCCGACTTAGGAGCCCCCTGCTTGATCGAATCATTGATGTTGTTGAGTCTAGAACAAAATGTTTTGAGTCTTAGGATTATATATATCGGAGAGTAGGATTCCTTTACTCCTCAGTCCCCTTCGTCGCTCTGGTGAGGTCTCCTGACGTAAATGTTTTGACTTTCCTCTCCTCAAATTTCACTAAAAAATTTAGGATCACGCGGGTATCTTGGAATCGTTTCAATATTCTTGTGACGAGAACATTGTTCTTGGTGCCTCCTAGCATTTAGGGGTTGTGGCAGTGTCTCAGGGGGTTGAGCTCCGAGGTGTTGTCGTCACAATTTTATCGTTGCAGTTCTGGAATACCTGAGTTCACCGACATAGAAAATCTCTTTTATGCAGTTGTTGGTGAGATAACCTCGACGCCACCCAGTACTGGGGCGGGAGTTCGGGAGTATTGCCATAACTCGTATAATAGATGTTTTTTGAAGGTTGAGGTACATGATTTCCGAAGGTTTCTTGGTTATGTGTTGACGAATGGATACAGTTGGACGGTAGAGCTTGTTAGTTGTGTGATATATATTGTGCCTCCATGTATCCCCAACACCAGATTGCATAACCAGAAAGTTTTGGGAGTTTTATAGGTGGGAATTCAAGTAGCTCTAGTATCTCTTCCCGCAGATATTTGGTTTGTGATCGGGTAATCCTTACCACTTATTTGTTCAAGTCGTACCTTGTTGTTTCATTCTTCAACCTTTATCTAAGTGGCTTCTCAACTTAATGGACGTGTGATGTTAACTTTGGAATTCATTCGTTCATCCTTGTTCGAATGTTTATTGTGAATACTATATGTTGCAATTTCTATCCGTTGATTCAGCTTGTCTATCCAGATTCTAACAGATGTCACCCTCTTCAGGATGGCTCCTCCAACGCGCCTGAATCTGGAACGCAATGATGGGAGTCAGGTGAACCCTCCGCCACCACCTCCACCTCCGGAGGCATGGCAGGCTGTCATGGCAGCCACCAACGCCAATGCCCAGATGCTTTTGCAACTCTTGCAAGAGCGCAACCAAGGCCAAGGCAACCAAGGAAATCAAGGCCAAGGGAATTTCAACAATCAGCCTCAATTTGCTACCCTCAACCAGTTCCTTGCAAATCAGCCAAAGTCTTTCAGCTAATGTGTCGAGGCCACAGACGTTGATGATTGGCTCATGGACATCAACAAGCATTTTGAATGTAGCAATGTCAGGCCTGAGGACTTTGTCAAGTTCGCTTCATTTCAACTCAAGGACCAAGCTGCTGATTGGTATCAACGATACAAAGATTCCAGAGGAGGTCGTGTGATTACCTGGGATGATTTCTGCCGAGACTTCAAAGCTCATCATATTCCAACAAGTGTTGTTGAGAGAAAGCGTGAGGAGTTCTACATTCTCAAGCAAGGAAGCATGTTTGTGTACCAATACAACATCCAGTTTCAGAAACTTGCCCGCTTCGCAAGGCAGGATGTTCCTAATGAAAAGAGTATGATCTATCACTTCAGAGGTGGCCTCAAAGAAAATCTGCAGTTAGCTCTCGTTCTTGTGGAGCCTACTAAGTTCGATCAATTCTATAACATGGCCCCCAAGCAAGAAGGTGCTCAGCTCAAGTGTGAGACTTCTAAGAAGAGAATTGGGGATGCAGTTCAGTCTTCTTATTCCTCACAAGTGGCAGCTAAGCAACAGAAGTTCTGGCTTCCTCCTCTGTTTCGTCAGCCCTACCAGAAGAAGAACAAAGGTGGCCATGGATCTTCCCACCCACCCAACCCAGGCTATCAAAACAAGTCTCTGACTCAAGCCCCAAGTTCAAGTGCTCCTTATCATCGTCCACTCTCAGAGGTGACTTGCAACAAGTGTCAGCAGAAATGTCACTATGCAAACAAGTGCTTCAACCAAAGGCGCCTTCCGCCTCCTCCTCCTATGAGATCTTCTAGCAGTGTAGTGGTCAAGCATAATCCCAAGCATGCTAAGGTGAACATGATGAACGCAGCTCAGGCAGAGGATGCTTCAGATGTGATCATGGGTAACCTTTCAGTTAACTCCATTCTTGCAAAAGTCTTATTTGATACTGGTGCATCACATTGTTTCATGTCAAGACTGTTTTTTGCCAAGCATGATTTCACTTCTTCACATTTGGGTAAACCCATGGCTATCATTTCTCCGGGTAAACATTTGAGCTCTAGTTTGATAGCTCCTGATGTTTCCATCAAGATGGGCAACTATAAATTTTTGTCTTCTCCAATTGTTATTGGTGACTCGTATATTGATCTTATTCTTGGCATGGACTGGCTTTCTAAGCACAAGGCTCAACTTGACTATGCTGCCCGAGAGATTCAATTGACACACTCTTCTGAGGATGTGATCATCTATGCCGCTCGGTATGAAACCATTTGACTGTTTTCTCTCAATGAGAAGGGCGAGTTGGATGCAATTTCTTAGATTCCAGTCGTTTGTGAATACCAAGACGTCTTCCCAGAAGAGCTTCCGGGAAAGCCTCCTCACCGGCCAGTTGAATTCGTTATCGATCTTGAGCCTGGTACGGAACCCGTTTGCAAGCATCCATACAAGCTTGGACCTAAGGAGTTGAAGGAATTGAAGAACCAACTCGATGAATAAGAGCGTCTGGGTTTGATCAGACCGAGTTCATCTCCGTGGGGTTGTGGTGTTCTTTTTGTCCAGAAGAAGGATGGCACGGACCGACTTTGTGTCGACTACCGTCCATCGAACAAGAATACTATAAAGAACAAGTATCCACTTCCCAACATCAATGAGCTATTTGAGCAACTTAAAGGTGCCAAACTTTTCTCCAAGCTTGACCTCCGTATGGGTTATCATCAGATTCGCATTCGTGAGCAAGATATCCCCAAGACAACATTCAGAACAAGCTATGGTTCTTATGAATATATCGTCATGTCTTTAGGCCTTGTCAATGCTCCTCCAATGTTCTCTCGCATGATGAACTTCATCTTCAACCCATACACAAATGAACTCGTCCTGGTGTATCTCGATGATATCTTGGTTTTCTCCAAGAATAAGAAGGATCATGCCAAGCATTTGAGATTGGTGCTCGACAAGCTCAGAGAGTATCAATTCTATGCAAAGTTTTCCAAATGTGAGTTTTGGCTTGACGAAGTTCTTTATCTTGGTCATATCATCTCCGCCAAGGGCATTGCTGTTAATCCCGAGAAGGTTTCTGCAATTGTGAATTGGGAACCTCCTCAGATTGTCAAGCAGCTCCGCAGTTTCCTTGGGCTTGCAAGCTATTACCAAAGATTCATTGAGAATTTCTCTAAGATTGCAAAGCCTCTTTCCAACCTCCTCCAGAAGCATGTCAAGTATGTCTGGACACCTGAGTGTGACATTGCTTTCAACACCCTCAAAGAGAAGCTTGTCTCAGCTCCTGTCTTGACTCCTCCTGACGAATCCAAGCCATTCGAAGTTTTCTGTGATGCCTCTTTGCAAGGTTTCCGTGCTGTGTTAATGCAAGACAAGAAAGTTGTGGCTTATACCTCTCGTCAATTGAAGCCCAATGAAAGGAACTACCCCACTCACGATCTCGAGTTGGTGGCAATTGTCCATGCATTAATAACAGACATCTCTTGTTGGGAAGGAAAGTGGACATTTTCACAGATCACAAGAGCCTCAAGTATATCTTCAGTCAACCCAACCTCAACCTCAGGCAAACTCAATGGGTCGAAATGACTCAAGAGTACAATCCAAGTATTGAATATACTCCATGCAAGGCCAATGTCATTGCAGACGCTTTGAGCAGGAAGGCTTATTGCAACAGCTTAATTCTCAAGCCATTCCAACCGGATCTTTGTGAAACTTTCCGCAAACTTAATCTCCAAGTTGTTCCTCAAGGTTTTCTTGCCAACCTTCAAGTCACTCCAACTTTGGAAGACCAAATTCGTGAGGCACAACTCCTTGATATCATGGTGAAGAAGGTGAAACGTGGTATTGCCAAGGGTCAACCCAAATACAAGTGATATCGCATTGATGACAAAGACACTTTATTCATCCAGGACCGGTTTGTGGTTCCTAAAGGTGATCTAAGGAAGGTCATAATGAACAAGGCGCACAATTCTCTTCTGTCCATTCATCCTGGCAGTTTAAAGATGTACCATGACCTCAAGCAGTCGTATTGGTGGACTCGAATGAAGCGAGAGATTGCTCAATTCTTGAATGAATGTGATGTCTGCCGAAGGGTGAAAGCAGAACACCAATGACCAGTCGGTATCCTCCAACCTCTTGCTACTCCAAAATGGAAGTTTGATCATATCGAAATGGACTTCGTGACTGGCTTTCCTAAGTCCAAGCGTGGGAATGATGCTATCTTCGTTGTCATTGACAAGCTTACAAAAGTGGCTCATTTCCTTCCAATCAAAGAATCTATCACAGAAGCTCAGTTGGCACAGCTATACACCTCCAGAATTGTCTCCTTGCACGGTATTCCGCAATTGATCTCTTCAGACCACAAAAGCATTTTCACTTCTAAGTTCTAGGACTCCTTCCAGAAGGCCATGGGCACTAACATCCGCTTCAGCACGGCTTTCCATCCTCAAACAAGTGGCCAAGTTGAGCGAGTCAATCAAATCCTCGAGGACATGCTCAGGGCTTGTGTCATCTCTTTTGTTATGAAGTGGGAAGATTGTCTCCTTTATGCCGAGTTCTCCTACAACAACAGCTTCCAAGCGAGTTCGGGCAAGGCCCCACTCAAAATTCTATATGGCGGAAAGTGTCGTACTCCTCTTAATTCGTCAGAGACTGGTGAATGCCGACTTCTTGGCAACGACTTGATCACAGAAGCTGAAGAAATGTGTAAAGTCATCCGTGAAAATATCAAAGCCGCGCAATCGCGCTAGAAGAGTTACTATGATAGCAAGCATCGTGACTTGGCTTTCAAGATCGGAGACCATGTCTATCTCCGCGTCTCTCCAATGAAAGGTACTCGACGCTTTGGTATCAAAGGGAAGCTTGCCCCAAGATACGTGGGTCCTTTCAAGATCATTGGCAAAAGAGGCGATCTCGCCTATCAACTCGAGCTTCCGTCCAACTTCGCAAATGTGCACGATGTGTTTCACGTGTCACAGCTTCTCAAGTGCTTCAAGACTCCTGAGTGCACTATCAACTTCGAAGAGATTTATCTCCAATAAGATTTGTCTTATCATGAGCATCCCGTTGCTATTCTTGAAGAAACCGAGTGCAAGATTCGCAACAAGTCAATCAAATTCCTGAAAGTGAAGTGGTCACATCATTCCGACCGAGAAGCCACCTGGGAACACGAGGATCACCTCCGTTTCAAATATCCGGAGTTCTTTTAGTCCTAGATCTCAGGACGAGATCCTCTTGTAGTGATGGAGTCTTGTAACACCCTGGATGTAACTTTCCATATTTGTAACTCGGACTCTTGCAATTTTCGGCTATGTGATATGATATTTCCCTTCGTGGTTGGGTTTTTGTCTTTGTTTCGCATTTTGTTCATGTCATGCGTTTCTTCTCATGTCATCATGTGCATCGCATTTGCATTCGTGTTTGTCTCATGCATCCGGTCATTTTCTCCGTTGTCTGTTTCGCAATCCGACGCTCTCGTGTGCCCCGTTGCACCCCTCTAATCTTATTTCGTGAGCGGGATAAAAACATTCTCGGAATGGGCCGAGATTTTTCGAGTGGCCTAGGTACATCTCCTGTAGGCCGCCCAACAGTTTTTCGAGATTTTTCAAGTCAATCAAATTTTGTTCCATTTAGATGTAGTTTGATGCCCCAACAGTTAACCGGGTAACCACAAAAGCCCCTCTCTTCTTGCAGCCCAACACCCTTACAAAACAGCCCACTAACCCATCTAAACCCCCTCCATGCTCTCCGTCGTTGGATCACGATCGTGTGGGCAAAAACCGCACCTCATTTGGAATCTCCTAGCTCCCTCTACCTATATATTTGTGTCTTCCCCCGAAATTCCGAACTATTCATGGCATATCACACATTTTCCATTTCCTTTTACTTTTTACTATAGTCTATTCTTAATATTATTTTTCTTTCCTTCCATGGATTCTTTGGTCAAGAATTGTCTTAGACTTTTTTATTTTGACCTGATTGAAATTAAGTGGATGCAATGAAAAAAGAAATTGAATTACACTACTTAACTATTTCAATCTACTAATCTATTTTATGTAGATTCAAAGATAATATGCAGTCTAACCATAGCCTAGCCTCCCCCGCCGCCGCCAGACACGTCCAGCCGCCGTGCCCCAGCCACTCTGAGCGCGCCATGTGTCCCGTCTGCACCACGCCGCTGTGGCCCGCGCGAGCCCGCGGGAGGCCCGCGCAGGCCCGACCGACAGTCTCCCCGCGCCGCCGCCAAACCCTAGCGCCGCCCCGCCGCCGCCGTGGCTCCATCGGCCCGCCGTGCACCCGAGCGCGCCGCCTCGCGCCCCGCCGCCACCGGGCATTGCCTCCTCGTCGCTGGTGAGCCACGGATTTCCCCGTCTCCTTCTCTCCCCGTCACCCCTCGGCCTCACCCGCCTCCTCGTAGCTGTTGTAGGTAGCCACCGCCTCGGATTCGCCGCCGGCGGCCGAGCTCCGGCCAGATCCGGGCCCGGCTTCCCCTAGATCCGCCGTCCCGTGACCTTTTCCCGTCGGACCCGGCGCCGTCCCGGCCTCCTCCACGTCCTGACGCCGCCGGCGAGCTCCGGTCAACTCCCTCCTCCTCTCCGCTTCATCTCCGGCAAACGTCTTCGGCGAACCTTGAGATCTGTCGCCGCATCGATTTCCGTGCAAGCCCTAGGTTGACCCCGAAATTCCTCTTAAGTCCTGCAATTTTTGCATTATGATGCCCTCTTTGACATGCCATAAATCCATGCTCGTAGCATCGATTCTTGCATATGATATGTCGAACTGTTCGTGTCGTGATGCTCTTCATGATAGTATCATTTGTATGCAAGTTACTGTCCATATTGATGCCATTATCCTTGTTGCAGAAGTGATATATGATGTTAACTGCTGTCTGTTAACAAAACTTGATGATTTGTCTCTTTTGTTGCATTTTGTGTGTGCATCCTATGAGCATGATGTCCACATGTTTTATGAGATCCAACATACCATATTTACAGGGGTGCAAGACTTGTATTTTTGTGATCTATGTGGTGACTGGCACAAGCATGCAAAGTGGGCTTCATAATGTTGTTGTTTTCAGCCACTTTGTGATTTTGCTAAGTCCTTTTCCTGTTACATTTTGATGCCATGTAACCTTGTTGCTACCATAAGATCCATGCACATTTTGAGATAGTTCAGTAAACATGTTTTGAACATGTGGTATTGCTCTATCCATTCATGCCTCTGATTGCAATTATGGAGTTTGTTAACATGATAATCAATTTTGCCATGGGTGTTGCTAGTGATGCATGTACCCTATGAACTTGCTCTTGACATTCTTAGCTTCTTGAACAAGTCTACTTACTGTTGGTTACCTTACAATGCCATGAAATGTTTTGTAGTGAGTGGTATGAGCTTGCAAAGTTGCTGTCATGAATCTGTTCCTACCATGCTCTGTTTTTCTTCCAAGTCTTAAACTATTAACATAACTTGCCATGTTTGCATGGGTGCTACATTATTTTCCATGCCTCTTTGGTTAAAGTTTAGTAAGGGAGTTTTGTTCTATGTGTTTAGTAATAGCACGCGATGCCTTTGTTTTCCATGTTATGTTCCTGTAGCATGTTGTTTGCTTGCTTTAAACATTGCTTCCTGATGTTGTTTTTGACATGTTAGTAATTTCTCCAAGTCTGTGAATCTGTTATCATTTGCATTTTTGCCGTGCTATTTTGAGCTTGTTATAGTGAGAATTAGCAGGAGCTTAGTGTTCATGATTTGAAGAGCTTCATGTGTACGTTATGCCCATATGCTTTGTTGCTATGTTGGAGTGCAGTATCTTAGTTTCTTGTTGCATTCTAAGTGCTATCGTGTTGTTAATCGCAGATTTGCATCATCCTTGTATTGCTTGTCATTTGCAAACCGTGCATCCATTTCCGGTGATCCTTATATTGATTTCGACTGGAATCACCTCATCTTTCCAGTGGAATACTTGTTTTGACAAGTTGATTCCTTATTCATCTTTTTCCTTCCGGAGTACCCATATGCATTGCATATCATATCTTGCATTCCATGCCATGTATTGCATCATGTTGCTTGTGCATTGCATCGTGATTGATTGTTGTTCCATTTCTTGTGGTATTGCTTTGGGTAGATCCGGGAGACGAGTACGTGAACGAGGAACCTGTTGAGTACGCTAACGAGGATCAAGCTTTCGACAACTCTGAGTACATTGCAGGCAAGATGACCATACCCTCGATATCACTTCTATCTTTGCTTGCTAGTTGTTCGCTCCATCGCTATGTCGCGCTACCTATCACTTGTTTATCATGCCTCCCATATTGCCATGTCAAGCCTCTAACCCACTTTCCTAGCAAACCGTTGTTTGGCTATGATACCACTTTTGCTCAGCCCCTCTTATAGCGTTGTTAGTTGCAGGTGAAGTTGAAGTTTGCTCCATGTTGGTTCATGTTTATGTTGGGATATCACAATATCTCTTATTCTAATTAATGCATCTATATACTTGGTAAAGGGTGGAAGGCTCGGCCTTATGCCTGGTGTTTTGTTCCACTCTTGTCGCCCTAGTTTCCGTCATACCGGTGTTATGTTCCTTGATTTTGCGTTACTTACGCGGTTGGGGTTATGGGACCCCCTTGACAGTTCGCTTTGAATAAAACTCCTCCAGCAAGGCCCAACCTTGGTTTTACATTTGCCTAACAACCTATAACTTTCCCTTGGGTTCTGCAGACCTGAGGGTCATCTTTATTTGCACCCCACCCCCCTCCCCGGGCCAGTGCTCCTCTGAGTGCTGGTCCGACCCGGGCAACCTACGGGGCCACCTCAGGGAAACTTGAGGGTTGGCTTTTGAGGGAGTCCTGGATCAGGGGGTCTCCGAACAGCCGGACTATATCCTTTGGCCGGACTGTTGGACTATGAAGATACAAGTTTGAAGACTTCGTCCCATGTCTAGATGGGACTTTACTTGGCATGGAAGGCAAGCTAGGCAATACGGATATATCTCCTCCTTTGTAACCGACCTTGTGTAACCCTAGCCTCCTCCAGTGTCTATATAAACCGGAGGGTTTTAGTCCGTAGGACAACATACAATCATACCATAGGCTAGCTTCAGGGGTTTATCCTCTTCGATCTCGTGGTAGATCAACTCTTGCAATACTCAAATCATCAAGAACAATCAAGGAGGACATAGGTAAGGGAGTCCTGGATTAGGGGGTCTCCGGACAGCCGGACTATATCCTTTGGCCGGACTGTTAGACTATGAAGATACAAGATTGAAGACTTCGTCTCATGTCCGGATGGGACTCTACTTGGCGTGGAAGGCAAGCTTGGCAGTACGGATATGTAGATCTCCTCCTTTATAACCGACCTTGTGTAACCCTAACCGTTTCCGGTGTCTATATAAACCGGAGGGTTTTAGTCCGTAGGACAACAGACAATCATACCATAGGCTAGCTTCTAGGGTTTAGCCTCTCCGATCTCGTGGTAGATCAACTCTTGTAATACTCATATCATCAAGAATAAATCAAGCAGGACGTAGGGTTTTACCTCCATCAAGAGGGCCCGAACCTGGGTAAAACATCGTGTCCCCTGCCTCCTATTACCATCCGCCTTAGACGCACAGTTCGGGACCCCCTACCCGAGATCCGCCGGTTTTGACACCGACATTGGTGCTTTCATTGAGAGTTCCTCTATGTCGTCGCCGTTAGGCTTGATGGCTCCTTCTATCATCGATAACGATGCAGTCCAGGGTGAGACTTTTCTCCCCGGATAGATCTTTGTGTTCGGCGGCTTCGCACTGCGGGCCAACTCGCTTGGCCATCTGGAGCAGATCGAAAGTTACGCCCCTGGCCACCAGGTCAGGTTTGGAAGCTTAAACTACACGGCCGATATCCGCGGTGACTTGATCTTCGACGGATTCGAGCCTCTGCCTTGTGCGTCATGCAGTCATGATGAGTACGATTTAGCTCTACCATCAGACAGTGTTCAGGAGATCGCACCGGCAGCCGCTCCGACCCTCAATTCGGAGCCAGTTGCGCCGTCCATGGACGGGTGGATGGACCCCGCCACAGAACCCTTATCCTCATCGGCGATCGAGCCGAACATCGACCTTACCCTACATGAGAGCCGTGTTGTCAAACTGCCGGATCCTTCTCCGGCCATGGACTCCGAACCGCCTGTGCCCATTCCTAGTGAATCCGATTGGGCGCCGATCATGGAGTTTACCTCCGCGGATATTTTTCAGCACTCACCCTTTGGCGACATACTGAACTCATTAAGGTCTCTCTCCTTGTCAGGAGGATCCTGGCCGAACTATGTCCGGCAGGATTGGGATGCGGACGATAAAGAAATTCGCGGCCCACCCACCACCCACTTAGTAGCCACTATCGATGACTTAACCGACATGCTCGACTTCGACTCCGAAGACATCGATGGTATGGACGATGATGCGGGAGACAAAGAGGAACCACTGCCCACAGGGCACTGGATAGCCACCTCATCATACATTATATACATGGTGGACACACCCAAAGTAGGCAACGGCGACGAGACAGCGGAGGATGACCCCTCCAAGAAGCAACCCAAGCGCCGACGTCAGCGGCGCCGCTCTAAGTCCCGCCAAAGCAAAAGTGGTGATACCGGCACAGGAGATAATAACACTCCGGATAGTGCCTAGGATGGCAACAATCCCATCCAACACGATCTAGGACAGGAGGATGGAAAGGCCAGCCCTCCAGAGAGAGCGGCAGATGGAGAGGCGGAGGATGACAATTACATGCCCCCCTCCGAAGACGAGGCAAGCCTCGGCGATACCGAATTCGTCGTGCCAGAGGATCCCGTCGAACAAGAGCGCTTCAAGCACCGGCTTATAGCCACGGCAAATAGCCTTAAGAAAAAGCAGCAGCAGCTTCAAGCTGATCAAGATCTGCTAGCTGACAGTTGGACTGAAGTCCTCGCGGCCGAGGAATATAAACTCGAGCGCCCCTCCAAGAGTTACCCAAAAGCCAGGTTGCTACCCTGGCTGGAGGAAGAAGCGTATGACGCGGCTGATCGGCCACCTTGTGGCCGTGATCGAGAGGCATTCCAGCCAAAAACTCAGCCTGCACCCCGACGCCATTCAAATAAAAAGGCATGGGGAAATATGCCAGACCTGCGAGACGTATTGGAGGACAAAGCAAAACATGCAAGATCGATCTACGGATCACGAGGGCGCGCCACTATGCAAGACGATAAACGTCACGCCAGATACAGTAAAAGTAAGTCCGGCCGGGCCGACCACAGCGGACATGACTCATTCGAGCTGCGTCGCGACATAGCCCAGTAAAGAGGCGCCGCACACCCCCTATGCTTCATAGATGAAGTAATGGATCATCAAATCCCAGAGGGTTTCAAACCCATAAATATTGAATCCTACGATGGCACAACAGATCCTGCGATATGGATCGAGGATTTCCTCCTCCACATCCACACGGCCCGCGGTGATGACTTACACGCCATCAAATACCTCCCACTAAAGCTCAAAGGACCAGCGCGGCATTGGCTTAACAGCTTGCCAGGAGAGTCCATTAGCTGTTGGGAAGATCTGGAGGCCGCATTCCTCGACAACTTTCAGGGCACTTATGTGCGACCACCAGATGCCGATGACTTGAGACACATAATTCAGCAGCCAGAAGAATTGGCCAGGCAATTCTAGACTCGGTTCCTAACAAAGAAAAATCAAATCGTCGACTGTCCGGATGCAGAGGCCCTAGCAGCTTTCAAACACAACATCCGCGACGAGTGGCTAGCCCGGCACCTTGGTCAGGAAAAGCCGAAATCTATGGCAGCCCTCATGACACTCATGACCCGCTTTTGTGCGGGAGAAGACAGCTGGCTGGCTTGCAGTAATAACATATCAAAGAACCATGGTACTTCGGATACCAAGGACGGCAATGGCAGGTCACGTCGAAATAAACATAAGCGCCGCATTAACAGCGACAATACCGAGGATACGGCAGTCAATGCCGGATTCAAAGGCTCTAAACCCGGTCAGCGGAAAAAGCCATTTAAAAGAAGCACTCCGGGCCCGTCCAGTTTGGACCACATACTCGATCGCTCGTGCCAAATACACGGCACCCCCGACAAGCCAGCCAACCACACCAATAGGGATTGTTGGGTATTCAAGCAAGCCGGCAAGTTAATTGCCGAAAACAAAGATAAGGGGCCACATAGCAATGACGAGGAAGAGCCCCGGCAGCCGAACACGGGAGGACAGAAGAGGTTCCCCCCACAAGTGCGGACGGTGAACATGATATACGCAACCCACATCCCCAAGAGGGAGCGGAAGCGTGCGCTCAGGGACGTATATGCGTTGGAGCCAGTCGCCCCAAAGTTCAACCCATGGTTCTCCTGTCCGATCACCTTCAATCGCAGGGACCACCCCACTAGTATCCGTCATGACGGATTTGCCGCACTAGTCCTAGACCCAATCATTGACGGATTTCACCTCACTCAAGTCCTTATGGATGGAGGCAGCAGCCTGAACCTGCTTTACCAGGACACAGTGCGCAAAATGGGTATAGACCCCTCAAGGATCAAACCCACAAAAACGACCTTTAAAGGCGTCATTCCAGGTGTAGAGGCCCATTCCACGGGCTCAATTACACTGGAAGTGGTCTTCGGATCCCGTGATAACTTCCAAAGTGAAGAATTAATCTTTGATATAGTCCCGTTCCGCAGTGGCTATCATGCACTGCTCGGGCGAACCGCATTTGCGAGATTCAATGCGGTACCGTATTATGCATACCTCAAGCTCAAGATGCTAGGACCTCGGGGGGTCATCACAGTTAATGGAAACACAGAGCGCTCTCTCCGCACGGAGGAGCACACTGCGGCCCTCGCAGCAGAAGTGCAAAGCAGCCTCTCAAGGCAATCCACCAGTTCGGCGTTTCAAGACCCGGACACCTTCAAGCGCGCTCGGAGTAATCGGCAACTAGACCTCCTGGCACGATCTGACCTCGCATAGCAATGCGACCCTCACCCCGGCCCAAGCCAAATGGTGAAATTCGTGCCACGCGTACATAATTACGCATTAAAAATACCATGGGCACAGGCGGGGAGGGGGGCACAATTACGGCACGCCCCAATACGCGGCTTAAACCGCACTAGGGGCTTCTCGCTTTGTTATTTTTCTCTTTCAGGACTTTAATCTCTGGAAACCCTGTCCGGCAGCATGATTGCCGAACACATGATGCAGCAACCAAGGAGGCAGAAAGCTACGTCACACCATGGAACTCCCAGGTGGATTACGATAACGAGTGAAATATTTTCTTTAATACTATTCCTCAGCTTGCCCTTGGAAGGGACATAGTCCTACTTTTTGCTTATTGCACTATCTGTATCATTCTGCTTTAACGCACCTTTTTGAATAAACAATGCATAGCATTAAGACTATTATTGCATTCTTCTTCTTTTTATATGTGTTCATTAATGACGCCTTGCAACCGTACACTTTGGTACGGCCAATACACCAGGGGCTTAAGTACCCCACAATATGGTGTGAGAAGTCCGAACACTTTCACAAGTGCGGCACCCCGAACTTATAGCATTATATGCATCAGCTCCGAATCATGTTTTTGGTCAAATGTTGGGTTTGCCCGGCTCCTATGTTTTGGTGCCTTACGTTCTGCTGTATCGGCTAAGGTAGCACTAGGAGAACTACTGCGATTGTGCCCGGTTCTGCTGGGTTAAGCACCTCAGTAGAGAAAGCTAAAACTGACTGTCATGATAAGGCGAGAGACTGGTCGCTGTTCGGCGAGGTTTCGAGTCCCTAAAGACTTATGCCGCTTAGAGCGAGGAGCCGGTCCTGTCCGGCTTAAAGACGTGCATCGCGCCCCGAATTCGGCCTTCCGAATACTAGGGGCTTCGCCGAAATTTAAAATTATAGAATTCTATGGCTAAGTGAGAGTGATAAAGCATTATTAGTTCGGTTGCCTTGTTCGCTGTGTTGAGCACCTCCCTCGAAGGACCCAAATATGGGAACAAGACTGCTCAGGTTTATCCCGAATACCCCAGCACTCGTGGCATGGGGGCAGAAGCCGAGGACTAGCCATCTCTTAGATTAGATAAACAGCCAAACAGAAGGTAGTATTTTAATTTCAAACAAGCATTGCATAGCGCATATGAAACAAGTTTTCATCATATAGGATCACACGAGCAAGTTTACTCAAATATTACATCCTTTGGACATTCATCCGCTACAAGACGGGCACCCTTTAGGACACCCTCATAATAAATTTTGGGGGTGCGATGCTCCTTGCCCTACGGCGGTCCTTCCTTGATCAGCTTCACGGCGTCTAGCTTGGCCCATTGCACCTTCACACGGGCGAAAGCCCGGCGTGCACCTTCGATGCAGACGGACCGCTTGACGACTTCCAGCCGTGGGCAGGCATCCACAAGCTGCCTCACCAGACCGAAGTAGATGTTTGGAAGGGCGTCGCCAGGCCATAGCCGGACTATAAAGCCCTTCATGGCCTGTTCGGCCGCCTTGTGTAGCTCGACCAGCTGCTTCAGCTGGTCGCTCATAGGCACCGGGTGTTCGGTCCCAGTATACTGAGACCAGAGTAGCTTCTCCGTTGAGCTTCCCTCCACGGCCTGGTAAAACTGTGTGGCATCCGACACGCTGCGGGGAAAATCTGTGAATGCTCCTGGAGAGCTCCGGATTCGGGTAAGTAATAGGTAATTTACTTTCACATGCTTGCTTTGCATATAGAATGCCTTACCCACCGCTATTTTCTTCATCGCGTCAATCTCCTGGAGGGCCTTTTGGGCTTCGGCCTTGGCACTCTTTGTGCTCTCGAGGGCTGCGGCAAGCTCAGACTCTCGCATCTTCGAGTCAAGCTCCAACGCCTCGTGCTTCGTCACGAGAGCCTGGAGCTCTTGATGCACCTCGCCCACCCGAGCCTCTTGCCTTTCCCGCTCGGTGCACTCCTTGGCTGCTTTATCTTCGGCCTCGGACAGTGCTTGCTTTAGGGTCGCCACTTCGGTCGTGGCCCCTGGCAAATTCATGATGATCCTGTCATTTTGCAATCGCATTCTTTTTATACATATCCATAGACTAGGTACTACTTACCTTTGTTCTCCTCGAGCTGCCTCTTGGCAAGGCCGAGCTCGTCCTTGGACGCTTTAAGGTCCTGCTTCAGTGCGGCGACCTCCGCAGTCAGTGCGGCAGATGCCAGCAGCGAAGCCTACATACGCATATTGACATACTTATATTAGACTCCTGCGATATTGTTTGATCCTCTGTTCGGCTTTTCTTTGTGAACACCGAACAGAGCATCAGGGGCTACTGTCTATGCGGTAATATTTTCCTATATTTTAAACACTTACCTCAAAGCCTGTTAGAAGGCTGGCACAGGCTTCAGTCAATCCGCTCTTGGCGGACTGAACCTTCTGGACCACCGCACTCATAATAGTACGGTGCTCCTCGTCGATGGAAGCGCTGTGAAGTGCTCCCAGCAGATTGTCCGGCGCCTCTGGATGGACAGAGGTCACCGGCACAGGCGTCTTTCCCCACTTGGAAGGAGGCCGCCTGCCCGAGTCCGGAACCACTGGAGGTTCCGGCGCGGTGTTCGGCTGAGGGCCAAACTCGGAGCCCTCAGGGGCCTTGTTCCCTCTGCTCCCAGAGTCCAGAAGGTCGCCTTGAGGTGCCTCCGGGACTGTCTCCCCTCGTCCCGGTGCCTCTTGAAACAATACCTTGGTGTCGTTCGTAGGGCAAGGGGAGGTGGCGGTCAGGAGTGGATCGCTATCCATATCCGACGAGCCCAGGGAGCCGTTCGACGATACATCGACACGGGCTCGTGGCCGCCTGCATAATCATATTCGGCATTAGGGGAAGCAGTGCGACAAAGGAATGCTATGAGTTACTATGGTATCCGAATACTTACAACTTCGCCAGGGGCTTGGCCCTGAGCAGCCACTCGTCTTCGCCTTCGGCGGCGGTAGTGGAACTGTCCGGAAGGAGAGTCCTTCTCTTCTTGGACCCTTCGGCCTCCCCAGTTGGGGCAGCCTTCCTTTTCTTGTCTCGCACAACTGAAGGGGGAGCATCTTCTTATTCCTCCTCGTCTTCGGGGGAGGAGTGTGTCGCAGAGTTATCGGACGATGAGTCCGATGACGCCTGGCGTCGGGAACTCTTTCGGGTTCCCTTGGCCTTCTTGGTCTTCTCCGGCACCTTGTAAGGAGCCGGAGTCAGCATCTTCGTCAGGAGAGCGTCTGCTGGGCCTTTGGGCAAAGGAGCCGGACAGTCGATCTGTCCGGCCGTCTCCTGCCAGTTTTGTCAAAGGTACGGGAGCTTAGATCCCGCATAGAGTCAAACTATGAAAAACAAGTATCCTGTGAGAGGTAAAACAGCCTACCGCGCTGGCTTGGCGCTTCACGCAGAATCCGCGATCCTCGGTAGTGGGAGGGGGAACCTCAGCACCCTTGAATAGCACCTTCCAGGCATCCTCGTGAGTTGTGTCGAAGAGCCTGTTCAGAGTTCGGTGCTGGGCCAGGTCGAACTCCCACAAGTTGAAAGCCCGTTGTTGGCACGGGAGGATCCGACGGATGAGCATGACCTGGACTACGTTGACGAGTTTGAGCTTCTTGTTCACCATGTTTTGAATACATGTTTGGAGTCCGGTCAGCTCTCCCGAACTACCCCAGGACAGGCCCTTCTCTTGCCAGGAGGTGAGCCACGTGGGGATGCCAGATCAGAACTCGGGGGCCGCTGCCCATTTAGGGTCACGTGGCTCGGTGATGTAGAACCACCCCGATTGCCACCCCTTTACGGTCTCCACGAAGGAGCCCTCGAGCCATGTGACGTTGGGCATCTTGCCCACCATGGCGCCTCCGCACTCCGCCTAGCGGCCGCTCACTACCTTCGACTTGACATTGAAGGTCTTCAGCCATAAGCCGAAGTGGGGCTTGATGCGGAGGAAGGCCTCGCACACGACGATAAACGCCGAGATGTTGAGGATGAAGTTCGGGGCCAGATCGTGGAAATCCAGGTCGTAGTAGAACATGAGCCCCTAGACGAATGGGTGGAGAGGGAATCCCAGTCTGCGGAGGAAATGGGTAAGGAACACTACCCTCTCATGGGGCCTGGGGGTGGGGATGAGCTGCCCCTCATCTGGGAGCCGGTGCGCTATGTTGTCGGGTAGGTATCTGGCTCTCCTCAGCTTCTTGATGTGTCCCTCCATGATGGAGGAGACCATCCACCTGCCTCCCGCTCCGGACATGGTTGGAGAAGCTTGAGGTGGGAAGTGCGGACTTGGGCGCTAGAGCTCGAGTGCGTGAAAATGGATGAGAAAAGGAGGAAGAAGGCGTGGATGAAAAGGTGAATCCTTATCCCTTTATATGGGCGGACGAAACTATGCGTCCCCACTAGCCTGGTAAAACTCGCTTATCCCCCAAGCGCCATAATCAATGGCATGGTTGGGTTACCCACGCCCGTGTTGATGAGAATCCCGTAATAAGGGGGACACGATCTCTGCTTTGACAAGACGTGTCAAAAAACTGCCTCGTGTTATGTGCGGGGCTAGTTAAAGGAAATGGTTCGAATAACCACCGGGCCATGGCATAATGTCGTGTTGCCAAAACAAGTCAGAAAATTGGATTTGTGGAAATATTATTCTCTCTACGGTGGTATGTGGAACTTATTTTGCAGGGTCGGACACTATCCTTGTATTCAAATTCTTCTGTGATGTGTTCGGAGGAGGAACCCGCCTTGCAATGCCGAAGACAACACTGCACGCCGGACTCATCGTCATTGAAGCCTGGTTCAGGGGCTACTGAGGGAGTCCTAGATTAGGGGGTCTCCGGACAGCCGGACTATATCCTTTGGCCGGACTGTTAGACTATGAAGATACAAGATTGAAGACTTCGTCTCGTGTCCGGATGGGACTCTACTTGGCGTGGAAGGCAAGCTTGGCAGTACGGATATGTAGATCTCCTCCTTTATAACCGACCTTGTGTAACCCTAACCCTTTTCGGTGTCTATATAAACCAGAGGGTTTTAGTCCGTAGGACAACAGACAATCATACCATAGGCTAGCTTCTAGGGTTTAGCCTCTCCGATCTTGTGGTAGATCAACTCTTGTAATACTCATATCATCAAGAATAAATCAAGCAGGACGTAGGGTTTTACATGCATCAAGAGGGCCCGAACCTGGGTAAAACATTGTGTCCCCTGCCTCCTGTTACCATCCGCCTTAGACACACAGTTCGGGACCCCCTACTCGAGATCCGCCAGTTTTGACACCGACGGTAGGGTATTACCTCCATCAAGAGGGCCCGAACCTGGGTAAACATCGTGTCCCCTGCCTCCTATTACCACCCGCCTTAGACGCACAGTTCGGGACCCCCTACCTGAGATCCGCCGGTTTTGACACCGACATTGGTGCTTTCATTGAGAGTTCCATTGTGTCGTCACTGCAAGGCTTGATGGTTCCTTCGATCATCACTAGTGATGTGGTCCAGGGTGAGGCTTTCCTCCCCGGACAGATCTTCGTATTCGGTGGCTTCACTCTATGAGCAGATCGAAAGCTACGCCCCTGGCCATCGGGTCAGATTTGGAAATTTGAACTACACGGCCAACATCCGCGGAGACTTGATCTTCGATGGATTCGAGCCCATGTCGGACGCGCCACACAGTCGCGACGAGCATGACGTAACTCTGTCGTCGAACGATGTCCGGGAGATCACATCCGCAACCACTCCGGCCTTCAATCCAGAGCAAGTCGCGCCATTCGAGAGTGGAGGGATGGACCCCGCCATGGAGGTCGCACTCTCAGTGGCGACAGAGCCGAATACTGACTTCACCCCTTACGAGAGCCGTGTCGCCGAACCACTGGATTCATCTCCGGCCACGGACTCCGAGCCGCTCACATCCGTGCCCGTCGAGTCCGACTGGGCGTCGATCATGGAGTTCACCTCCGCGGATATCTTTCAGGACTCACCTTTCGGAGATGTGCTAAATTCATTAAGGTCTCTCTTCCTGTCAGGAGAACCTTGGCTGAATCATGTCCGGCTAGAATGGGATGCGGATGACGAAGAAATTCGCTGCCCACCCACCACCCACTTAGTAGCCACTGTCGATGACTTAACCGACATGCTTGACTTCGACTCCGAAGACTTAGACGGTATGGACGACGAAGCCGGAGACGAACAGGAACCACCGCCAACAAGGCGCCGGACCACCACTTCATCACATGACGTATACATGGTGGATACACCCAGAGAGGGCAACGGCGAAGAGACAGCAGGGGATGCACCCCCCAAGCAACCCAAGCACCGACGTCAGCGGCGCCGCCCTAAGTCCCTCCATAGCAAAAACAGCGATAACATCGCAAGAGGTAATAATACTCCACTCGACTTTGGAAGAAACGACAACTGCACCACCCCGGTGGCAGAAAACGATCAAGATGCAAACTGCAAACATAGTATGGATCCGATGTCCGAACACGATGATGCCAAGGATAAGCCTCATCAAACCCCGTCTGGGGAAGAAAGCAGTCCGGACGAAGATGCACGCATCATCCCAGAAACACACTTGGAGCAAGAGAGCCTCCGCAGAAGGCTTATTGCCATAGCGAGGAGCCTGAAGAAACAGAAGCAAAGGCTCAAGGTCGCACAAGATATGCTCAACAGCAAGTGGAACAAAGTAACAAAGTATGGTGGAAGTTACCATAAAAATAGCTATCCAAAGCGCAAGCTATTACCGGAATTCGACGATGAGGCCTTAGAGCCCATACAGCCAAAAAGTGATACGGCCAACCGACCGGATCCACCACCCCGCGAACGCGATAGAGAGGCTAACAAACTCGCGCATAAGTCAACACACGATCTACGTGAGAACTTGCGTCAAAAATCCGGCGCGACCAGATCTATATATGGATCTAGGAAGCGTGCTATGGTACACAACCAACACCGAATACTACAACCGTCTGAACACCATGGAGCATCCCAATACAGGGGCGCCGCACACCCCTTATGTTTCACTGATGAGGTGTTGGATCACGAATTCCCAGAGGGATTCAAACCGGTGAACATAGAGGCGTATGACGGAACCACAAACCCTGGATTCTGGATAGAGGACTTCATCCTCCATATTCATATGGCTCATGGAGACGATCTCCATGCCATTAAATACTTGCCCCTCAAGCTTAAAGGGCCAGCTCAGCACTGGCTGAAAAGCCTCCTCGAAAACTCAATTGGAAGTTGGGAGGAGCTCGAGGACGCTTTTCGGGCCAATTTTCAAGGGACTTATGTCCGACCTCCGGATGTAGACGATTTAAGTCATATAATCCAACAGCCCGAAGAGTCCACCCGAAAACTTTGGAACAGGTTCCTCACCAAGAAGAACCAAATTGTCGCTGTCCGGACGTTGAAGCCTTAGCAGCTTTTAAACACAGCGTCCGAGACGAATGGCTCGCCAGACACCTCGGTCAAGAAAAACGGAGAACAATGGCAGCCCTAACAAGCCTCATGACCCGCTTTTGTGCGGGCGAGGACAGCTGGTTGGCCTGTAGCAGCACCAGCGACCCAAGCACATCCGAAGTCAGGGATGGCAATGGTAAACCACGACGCAACAAAAACATGCGTCGAAATAAAGAAGGTAGCCCAAATAACACGACGATAAACGCCGGATTCAGGGGCTCCCGACCAAGTCAGTGGAAAAAGCCTTTCAAATGCAGCAGAGAAGGACAATCTGGCCTAAAAAAATTCTTGACAAACTCTGTCAGATTCACAGCACCCCAGACAAACCTGCAAATCATACCCACAGAGAAGGTTGGGTCTTCAAGCAGGCCGGTAAGCTAAACGCCGAACACAAAGGGGAAGAGACACCAAGCGAAGACGAAGATGAACCTCGCCACCAAAACACCGGAGGACAGAAAAAGTTCATACCAGAGGTTAAAACAGTAAATGTGATCCATGTGACAAAGAGGAGAAGCAATCACGCATTCCGATGCACACGCGCCATAGAGCCCGTCCCTCCTAGGTTCAACCCCTAGTTGGCCTGCCCGATCACTTTTGATCATAGGGATCACGATACAAATATCTGGCGCGAAGGACTGACGGCCTTGGTGTTAGACCCAATAATAAATGGGTACCATTTCACAAGGGTCCTCATGGACGGCGGCAGTGATCTAAATCTGATATATCAGGACACAGTCCGCAAAATGGGGATAGACCCAACACAATTAAGCCACAGTAATACTACCTTCCAAGGAGTAATACCAGGCCAAGATGCCCGCTGTACATGCTCTCTACTACTAGAGCTGGTATTCTGTTCTCCCGATAACTTCCGAAGCGAAACGTTAACTTTTCACATCGCTCCATTCCGAAGTGATTATCAAGCACTACTCGGAAGGGCGGCTTTCGCTCGTTTTAATGCAATACCGCATTATGCTTTTCTCAAGCTCAAGATGCCCAGTCCACGTGGCATCATCACAGTTAGCAGAAATACCGAACGTTTTTACGTACAGAAGAGGATGCGGCGGCTCTAACAAGCGCGAACTAAACGGCCTCACCAACCAGAAAAAATGGAAGGTCGTCAAGACAATGGACACGGTTAGATGAATCCGGAGTTCCATCATATTTACATGAGATTGGTTTTCGAACCCTCATAAAACGATACCAGGGGCTTCCCGCGTGTAATCAGGGCCAGCCTGGCTCAACTTGGTTTCTCCTGAATTTTGATAGTTCATTGATAATAACCAACTCTTCTTTTTTTTGGCACGGCAACTTTCACCTAAGCTCTTTCCTTTTGTAGATGACAATCGTGCTACACCCATCTAGGACACGGCACAATGGAGACATAGGCGCAGACGTGTAGCAGGGACCCGCCCAAAGGTTTCTCTTTAGATCAAGACCCTGCGTAAACCTTTTTTACTGTCTCTTGTTGCTCACATCCTCCGGATACTCCACACAACCGAGAAGGATGCCGGCATTATTGGCATGTGGCCACGCCAGGATTTTTCACGTACCTGGACACATGGGGTTGGTTATTAAGGGCATTGTTTAGCCCGGTATATGTTATAGAGACCGAACACCTTAGGGAGTGTTCGGCGTCGCGAGTTTGGCCCTATAAGCATCAGCTCTGAATCATGTCTTTGGTCAAATGTTGGGTTTGCCCGGCTCCCACGTTTTGGTACCTTACGTTCCGTTATATTGGCTAAGGTAACACTGGGAGAACTACTGCGATTGTGCCCTGGTTCATCCGAATGAGCACCTCAGTAGAGAAAGCCGAAAACTGACTGTCATGATATAGCGAGAGACTGGTCAACCACTCGATGACTCGTCGGAATCGTCGGGATTCCTCTGCATTAACGAAGGACCGTTTCCCGGTCATGTACGTATGCACCCTATATTCGGACGAGCGCAGAAGTACCAGGGGCTATATAGTAGCCCCACTGTCAAACTCCTATGGCTAAGTGAAAGTGTTAAAGCAATATAGTCTGATTGCCTCGTTCGCTACGCTATCACCTCCTTAACAGACCAAGACGTTGGATCAAGTGTGGATATGCATCTTTTGCGAACACCCCCGCATTATGTGTGTGGGGGTGGAAGCGACGACTGCAAACTTTTAGGTTATACACATATATACATAAACGGCCGCACAAGATGCACCATAGTACTTTCAGGCAAAAGTATAAATACAGCCTTGATAATTCAATAAAACATTGTTTTTACAATGGGAATACATGTCACTCGAACATAACATTCTTCGAGCACTGAGCCTCTATCAAACGAGCACCTTCAAGAACTTCTTCAAAGTAGTGCTCGGCAGCCACTTGGCCTACGGCCGAACCCTGTGTCGCAACAGTGGTGGCCTCCATCTCCGCCTAGTATGTCTTGACACGGGCAAAGGCCATCCGCGCACCCTCTATGCATGCCGATCTCTTTACAGCATCGATGTGTGGCACAGCACCAAGGAATTGTTGCACTAAGCTAAAGTAGCTATTCGGCCTTGGCCCTCCCGGCCACAGGTGATCCACAACGGACCTCATGGCAAGTCCGGACAACCTATGGAGCTCGGCCCACTCGGCCAATCGCTCATTCAACAGCAGCAGACGGACTGGAGAGTGGAACTGTGACCAGAACAACTTTTCCACTTCAGGACCTTTCTGATCCTTGAAGTACTCGGCCACATCAGCAGCACTTGCAGCCAAATCCATGTACGCGTCCGCAGAACTCCATAGCCGGTCTAGAGGAGCATACTTCGGATCTCCGAACTTAGTCCGCAACAAGAAGGGCTTCCCAGACACGATATCTGCAGCTTGATTCGGCTCCTCCTTCGTTACTCTAATTTGGAGCGGGCTTCCTTGGCAGCCACCCGGGCCTTCTCCAGGTCCGCCGCCTTCGCCTGGTTCTCTTCTTCAAGAAGTTGTTAACGGTCAGCGACATCTTTTAACTCTATAGCCATCTTGGCTATTTTTTTCCTTGCTCTTGCAATGCGCGGCCTGTTTGGCCCTTAATTCTTCGGCCGCCTTTAAAGTGGCCGCATTGCTACTCTTGCTTGCTCCTTGGCTTGGGCAAGCTCCGCCCGAAGGGTCTCCACGGTGGCAACTCCACCTGCAGTCACAACACATTAAAGATACTGGCATCATGCTACTCTTATTATGTGACGATCACCAGAAAAATCACTCACCCTATGCCTCGTCAAGCCGCTTGTTGACAAGCACGATGTCAGCTTCTGCCACATCAAGTTGCCACTTTAGCTCGGCAAAACCATCAGTCCGGCTAGCCACCGGATCTTCAGCCACCTACACATAAAGGCGGTTTGGTTATTACCTAGGACTATGATCCTCTGTTTGCCACCGTTTTCGCCGACAACCAGAGTCTCAGGGGCTACTATCTGCATAGGGCATATCTAACGTGTGCGATACTGTTAAAAACATACATTATTTCACGTACCTCGAAGCCTTTCAGCAGACTCATGAAGGCTTCATGCAAACCACTTTCAGCGGATGAAATCCTTTCAATTACCATACCCATTAGTGTACAATGCGCTTCCGAGACGGCCGCATGCCCCAAAAGATCCTTCAGTGCATTCGACTGCATACTGTACGGACCCTTGTTGTCGCTCTCCTTAGGATCCGGATACTGGGGATTCCGGGCAGCCAAAGGGTTATCCTCTGGCTGTAGTGGATCCGGAGATACCCTTCATGATGACACTTCAAGGTCGCCCGCTTCTTGAGACAGGGTGTCCGGGGAAGGCGTTTCGCTCTCCATCATCTCCAGAAGAAGATCCCCCGAAGATGAACTTTGTAGAGAAGGGCTATGATCTGGACTATAATTTATAAGCATCGGTTATTGTCTTCGGAAGTAAGGTAGGATGTTTTCACTATTAAGTACTTTTCGATTACTTACAGCTCGGTAGAGGGATGATCCCCGCGCGGATATTGTGCGGCAAGAATACCCTCCGAGGCAGGACCCTCTGATGAAGATTTCTTCTCCCGTTTTGAAACCTTAGTTTCCGGATCTTCAGAGGTAATCCTCTTCCTTCTCCGGGGAGGGAGAATGTCAGGTTCTTCCCTTTGATTGTCCTCCCTTGCAGAGGTGCTCATTCCCCCGGCTGGAATAAGTAGAGAGTGAGGCCCGCTTTCACCCTCTTTATTCCCCCCATCGTCTTCCTTTGAGGACACTGGATAAGGCGCCGGCTCGAGCATCTTGTCCAATACCGGATTGTCCAAGCCCTTAGGAAGGGGGGCCGAACACCTGATCATCATCGCCTTTGTTATCCAGTCCTGGTCAAAGAGCGGCTCTTTAGAATGATGCCATGATAAATGAAAGGACAGTAGGTTCGGCATGGGATTACTTGCTTGGGTAGCAGGGCGGTTGCAGCTCAGGCCCACGTCCTCGGTGGTGTCTGGACACTCTATTTGGGGTTCGAAGAACGATTTGTACATCTCTTCGTCCGTCATGCCGAGGAAATGTTGAATAACTCATGGTCCTTATGGGTTGAATTCCCACATGCGGAGGGGCCGACGTTTGCAAGGTTGGACTCGACGAACCAGCATAACTTGCATTACCATAACCAAACTGAAGTCTCCCTCGAAGAGATCTCGGATACGGCTCTGCAGTATTGGCACGTCCTTGGCTGGACCCCAGCTCAGCCCCCTGCTGATCCATGACATCAGTTGTGGTTGGGGGGCCCGAGCGGAAGGCGGGGGCAGCTACCCACTTGGCACTTCGGGGAGTTGTGATGTAAAACCACTCTCGCTGCCACAATCCGGACACCTCCGGGAAGGAATCCTCTGGCCATGGAGTGTGAGCGATCTTGCTTATTAAAGCACCTCCGCACGCTGCATGCTGCCCCTCGGTCATCTTCGGCTTCACATCGAAGGTCTTGAACCACAGGCCAAAGTGAGGGGTAATGCGGAGGAAGGCCTCACATACGACAATGAATGACGAGATGTGAAGAAGGGAATCCGGGGCCAGATCATGAAAATCCAGCCCGTAATAGAACATAAGACCCCTAACAAAGGGATCTAGAGTGAGGCCTAGCCCTCGGAGGAAGTGGGATACGAACACAACGCTCTCATTGGGTTCGGGAGTAGGGACGACCTGCCCTTGGGTGGGCAGCCTATGCGGAATTTCGGCGGTCAGATATCTGGCCTCCCTCAACTTCTTGATGTCCTCCTCTGTGACGGAGGAAGGCATCCACCGACCTTGAAGGTTGTATCCGGACATAGTTGAAGGTCTGAAGCACCTGACCTGAGCTCTGGGTGTCAGAACTCGAGGCGGGGGAAGGATTCGATTGAGCACGGGAGGGAAAAAAGAAAAAGCCTCATCCCCTTTATAAAGAGGGTGAATATCAGGCATCCTCCTCGTGGCCATTTGGGACTTACCTAAGATCTAGGAGTCATACCAACAGGCACGGTTGGGTTACCCATGTTTGTATTGATGAGAATCCCGTGATAAGGGGGACATGATCTCTGCTTTGACAAGACGTGTCAAGAAAACCGCCTCGCGTTATGTGCAAAGCTGGTTGAGGGAAACGGTTTGAATAATGACCGGGTCATGGCGTGATGTCATGTTGTCAAAATGTGTCAGCAGATTAGATTTGTGGAAATATTATTCTCTCTACAGTGGTATGTGGAACTTATTTTGCAGGGTCGGACAGTGTCCTTGTATTCAAACTCTTTCGTGGTGTGTTCGGAGGAGGAACCCGCCTTGCAATGCCGAAGACAACACTGCGCGTCGGACTCATCGTCATTGAAGCATGGTTCAGGGGCTATTGAGGGAGTCCTGGATCAGGGGGTCTCCGGACAGCTGGACTATATCCTTTGGCCGGACTGTTGGACTATGAAGATACAAGTTTGAAGACTTCATCCCGTGTCCAGATGGGACTTTACTTGGCGTGGAAGGCAAGCTAGGCAATACGGATATATCTCCTCCTTTGTAACCGACCTTGTGTAACCCTAGCCTCCTCCGGTGTCTATATAAACTGGAGGGTTTTAGTCCGTAGGACAACATACAATCATACCATAGGCTAGCTTCTAGGGTTTAGCCTCTTCAATCTCGTGGTAGATCAACTCTTGTAATACTCATATCATCAAGAACAATCAAGCAGGACGTAGGGTATTACCTCCATCAAGAGGGCCCGAACCTGGGTAAGCATCGTGTCCCCTGCCTCCTGTTACCATCCGCCTTAGACGCACAGTTCGGGAACCCCTACCCGAGATCCGCCGGTTTTGACACCGACAGCTTTACTCATAGCTTGACCTATCCGGTGTGCCCTGAGGACGATATATGTGCAGCTCCTATCGGGATTTATCGGCACAGTCGGTTGGCTTTGCTGGTCTAGTTTTACCATTGTCGAAATGTCTTGTAACTGGGATTCCGAGACTGGTCGGGTCTTTCCGGGAGAAGGAATATCCTTCGTTGATCGTGAGAGCTTGTGATGGGCTAAGTTGGGACACCCCTGCAAGGTATAAACTTTCGAGAGCCGTGCCCACGGTTATGTGGAAGATGGGAATTTGTTAATATCCGGTTGTAGAGAACTTGACACTTGACTTAATTAAAATGAATCAACCGCGTGTGTAGTTGTGATGGTCTCTTTTCAGCGGAGTCCGGGAAGTGAACACGATCTTGGGTTATGTTTGAACGTAAGTAGTTTTAGGATCACTTCTAGATTCATGACCGTTGCGTAGCTTCTCATCTTACTCTTATTTGCGTATCTTAGCCACCATTTTTGCTTAGCGCTTGCTGCAGCTCCACCTCATTACCTTATCCTACCCATAAGCTTAAATAGTCTTGATCTCGCCGGTGTGAGATAGCTGAGTCCTCGTGACTCATGAATACTTCCAAAACAGTTGCAGGTGCCGATGATACCAGTTCAGGAGATGCTACCGAACTCAAGTGGGAGTTTGACGAGGACCTTGGTCGTTACTATGTGTCGTTTCCTGATGATCGATAGTGGAGCCCATTTGGGAAGGTCGGGGATCTAGCATTTGGGGTTTATCTTCCTTTTATTTAGTTTTGACCGTAATTGGTCTATGAGTGTATTTTGGATGATGTATGAATTATTTATGTATTGTGTGACATGGCGAGTGTAAGCCAACTCTATTTATCCCTGTCTTATTCATTACATGGGATGTTTGTGAAGATGACCCTTCTTGCGACGAAACCACTATGCGTTTATGTCTCTAAGTCGTGCCTCGACATGTGGGAGCTATAGCCGCATCGTGGGCATTACACATGCTCTACTATAGCAATCTTAACATTCATGATGTATGGATAAAAAATGTTGGTAGTGGGGTAAGTAGATCCTGATAGTATAGTAGTTACCCCAGCAAATGATTTCAAGATGGGTTGAATTCTGCCATATAGTACCCAATCTTCATCATCGGGCTGCCATTCATAATTAGGATCTGATTGGGCATACTCATGGAAAGCTTCCTTATACAAAGTGCAAGCATCTATCATTCTGTATGTAGAACTCCATCTAGTTGCTACATCTAGGCATAATCCTTTTCCAACTTTAATACTAAGAGACTTGCAATATGACAAGAAGTTCGACATGTGTGATGGAGATTTTTTCAAGTACTTGACCGTTTCTCTGAGGTTGCCTATCAAAGGCTGCAATGGTTCCATGCCATCATTGACTATCAGATTCACTATGTGTGCGCAGCAGCGAACATGGAAGTACTTAGATATGAATTTTGCTGATTTCCTAGCAGTGAACTTGTCCATCAATTTCTTAGCAGCAGAATCATTCAAGGCAGCATTATCCATGGTCATTTTCATGATCTTATCTTCTATTTTCCATTCTTGGCAACATACAAAAACAGCTTGAGCTATGACAAAGCTTGTGTGAGGTGGGTCTAACTCTATCAAGTTTAAAACACGACATTGCATAACCCAATCCTCATCTATGTAGTGAGCAACAATAGCTAGGTAGGAAAGATTCTGGTTGGAAGTCCATATATCACTTGTCAAACTAATGCTCTCAACAGACCTTAGTTGCTTCTTAAGGATTTCTTTCTCAGAAAGATACACCTTCATGCATTCAGCTCTAATTTTCTTCCTACCAATGAACTTGTATGATGCATTCATATATCTCATGAGGATATTAAACCAAGCATGCTCTACCATCCTAAAAGGATATTCATGCACAATTATCATCTTTGCTATGATTTTAACGACTTGTACATGATCATATTCATGATTCACTGTAAGAGATGCACCTGGCTTTTCAGGATCCAAATTGATTGTACCTTGTCATTGTTGTCTTCCCTTCTTGTTTAGATAGTCCGCACAAACATCTACATGCCGATTGAGACTAGTAGTTGGTCCCCCTGGAGTATAAGCAAACAAGTTACAACAATGCAAGAATTTTGCCTTTGTGACGACCGCCCCTGGTTTCTTCTTGCATACAGCTTTGACCTCCTTGAAATGCTGCCACCATGGTGCACGCTTAACTCTAGTTTTCCTCACCTTAACCTTATTACCAACATCAACTATTGCCTTTTTCCTTATCCCTCTCTTTGTTTTCTCATTGTCATTGACCTCAGCTTGTACATCATTTCCTTTGTCACCCAATCCTAGAGAAGGATCTGACATATCATCATACACATCTGCCTCATCAACCTCTTCGTATCCTTCGTTAACCTCAACCCATTTCTCTATCACCATCCTATCCAGAAAGAAATAGAATGATTTAGATAATCAAATTTAACAAGTCATCACTCCATGATTGATTAGGAATATGAATAATGAAGTTCTAATAATCTACATTGTAACTAGAGTTCTATAAAAATATAGCAAAAATGGCAATGTACGAAACTAAAATTAGAGTTTTATACCAAAATTGCAATCAACGAAATAGTGGCATTGTTCTTGATCTGGCATTATAAACATCAGACATCAATAAAAAAATTGCAATGGGAACAGACAAATAAAATTTAGTAGTCTATACTGCATTTAAATAGTAACAACACTACTGGAGTACACATTCATATGAACTGAATTGTTGAGATTTAACCATCTAACACATGAGCACAATAGGAAACTACCGCTGCTGATCTGGCATCATCAACATCGGACATTGTTGGATCCACCCTTGCCCTTTTCTGTGCTTGTGAAAGAAGAAGAGGATTAGGCTGTGCTGCGGTGGATGGAGAGTCCCTTGACGCACAATCAGAGGCAGCTCGTTTCTTCCATGACTGCATGCTTGTAGTTGTGGCAGAAGGTGCTGTCCGCCGGCGTTCATCCATTCTTGCACTGGGGTCATAGTTGGAGATGGGGATTGCCAGAGTTAGAGACGACCGATGCAAGAGGTCGTGACTGGGGGGATGGAGATGTTCGAGGTGAGAGGTGAACGGGAGCAGGGATAACAAAGATTTGGACGCCAGAAGGTCACCAGCCGCCGGCTGCCGCTGTACTACCCAGTGCCCACGTCACTTCCTCTAGTTCCTGGCATTAGCAGCTGGCTCGTGGTCGTGGAGAGTGGAGACGAGTCATGGACTCTAGGTCTCCTACTAGTCTTGGCGGCTGGGGTTGGTGCCTGGTGGCTCCTTCCTAGGTCTGGGTCTCTGGGAGAGGTGTGGCCCGAAGTGGGCTGGGGCGCTTGGCCTTTAGGCTGGCCAAACTATTAGTAGGCTCTGGAAATTCTCAAAAAAACTACTAGAAATTATCGAGCTAAACAAGTTATCTTGCGAAACTTGTTTGCTCGATCATTAAGCTCGTTAATATTCACGAGCAAAAAACATTGTTCAGCTTTGTTCATTAACTAAAAAGCACGAGCCGAAACGAGCCAAACAATCGAGCGCTCATTATGCTCACGAGCTTCGAGCTTTTCGTCCAGCCCTAGGTGATCGCCAGGAGCTGGGCGTGGAAGGCCTCGATATGTTTGTGGGTGGCCTCCATCAGTGCTAAGACCGCCGCTGCGAAACGGACAGCTGTTGTGCCGCTCTCGCTAGTTGCTATCCCCGAGGTAGATGTGCTTCCTGAAGGAAATATGCCCTATAGGCAATAATAAAGTTATTATTTATTTCCTTATTTAATGATAAATGTTTATTATTCATGCTAGAATTGTATTAATCGGAAACTTAGTACATGTGTGAATACATAGACAAACAAAGTGTCACTAGTATGCCTCTACTTGACTAGCTCATTGAATCAAAAATGGTTAAGTTTCCTAGCCATAGACATGAGTTGTCATTTGATTAACGGGACCACATCATTAGAGAATGATGCGATTGACTTGACTCATTCCGTTAGCTTAGCACTTGATCGTTTTAGTTTACTGCTATTGCTTTCTTCATGACTTATACATGTTCCTGTGACTATGAGGTTATGCAACTCCCGATATCGGAGGAACACTTTGTGTGCTACTAAATGTCACAGCGTAACTAGGTGATTATGAAGGTGCTCTACAGGTGTCTCCGATGGTACTTGTTGAGTTGGCATAGATCAAGATTAGGATTTGTCACTCCAATTGTCGGAGAGGTATCTCTGGGCCCTCTCGGTAATGCACATCACTATAAGCCTTGCAAGAAATGTGACTAATGAGTTAGTTGCAGGATGATGCATTACGGAACGAGTAAAGAGACTTACCGGTAATGAGGTTGAGCTAGGTATTGAGATACCGACGATCGAATCTCGGGCAAGTAACATACCGATGACAAAGGGAACAACGTATGTTGTTATGCGGTTTGACCGATAAAGATCTTAGTAGAATATGTAGTAACCAATATGAGAATCCAGGTTTCGCAATTGGTTATTGACCGGAGACATGTCTCGGTCATGTCTACATAGTTCTCGAACCCATAGGGTCCGCACGCTTAAAGTTCAATGACAATCGGTATTATGAGTTTTTGTGTTTTGATGTACCGAAGGTAGTTCGGAGTCCCGAATATGATCACGGACATGACGAAGAGTCTCGAAATGGTCGAGGTGTAAAGATCGATATATTGGATGACTATGTTCGAACACCGGAAGGGTTCCGGGAGGTTTCGGACATATACCGGAGTACCGGGGGTTACCGGACCCCCCCCCCCCCGGGAAGCTATTGGGCCTTATGGGCCTTAGTGGAGAAGAGAGAGGGCAGCCAGGAGCTGGCGTGCGACCCCCCTTGCCCCAATCTAAATTGGACAAGGGGAAGGGGTGGCGGCCCCCTCTCCTTCCTTCTCTCCACCTCCTCCTTCCCCCTTCTCCTTCTTGGAATAGGAAAGGGAGGGGCAAACCTACTTGGAATAGGATTGCT
>NC_041382.1:542039980-542071911 GCF_002162155.2 Triticum dicoccoides
CCTTTATATACGGGGGTAGGGAGCACCCCAAAGACACAACAATTGATATGTTGATCTCTTAGCCGTGTGCGGTGCCCCCCTCCACCATAATCCACCTCGGTTATATTGTAGCGGTGCATAGGCGAAGCCCTGCGACGGTAGCTTCATCAACATCGTCACCATGTCGTCGTGCTGACGAAACTCTTCCCCGAGCTCTACTGGATCGTGAGTTCGCAGTACGTCACCGAGCTGAACGTGTGCTGAACGTGGAGGTGTCGTACGTTCGGTGATGAGGATCAGTCGATCGTGAAGACGTACGACTACATCAACCGCGTTGTTATAACGCTTCCACTTAATGGTGTACGAGGATACGTGGACGACACTCTCCCCTCTCGTTGCTATGCATCACCATGATCTTGTGTGAGCGTAGGAAAATTTTGAAATTACTACATTCCCCAATAGTGGTATCAGAGCCAGGTTTATGTGTAGATGTTATATGCACGAGTAGAACACAAGTGAGTTGTGGGCAATACAAGTCATACTGCTTACCAGGATGTCATACTTTGGTTCGGCGGTATTGTTGGATGAAGCGGCCCGGACTGACATTACGCGTACGCTTATGCGAGACTGGTTCTACCGACGTGCTTTGCACACAGGTGTCTGGCGGGTGTCAGTTTCTCCAACTTTAGTTGAACCGAGTGTGGCTACGCCCGGTCCTTGAGAAGGTTAAAACAGCACTAACTTGACGAACTATCATTGTGGTTTTGATGCGTAGGTAAGAACGGTTCTTGCTCATCCTGTAGCAGCCACGTAAAACTTGCAAAAACAAAGTAGAGGACGTCTAACTTGTTTTTGCAGGGCATGTTGTGATGTGATATGGTCAAGACATGATGCTATATTTATTGTATGAGATGATCATGTTTTGTAACAGAGTTATCACCCTGTAATTGCTTTACTTTATCACTAAGCGGTAGCGATAGTCGTTGAAGCAATAGTTGGTGAGACGACAACGATGCTACGATGGAGATCAAGGTGTCACGCTGGTGACGATGGTGATCATGACGGTGCTTTGGAGATGGAGATCAAAGGCACAAGATGATGATGGCCATATCATATCACTTATATTGATTGCATGTGATGTTTATCCTTTATGCATCTTATTCTGCTTTGTTTGATGGTAGCATTATAAGATGATCTCTCACTAAATTTCAGGGTAAAAGTGTTCTCCCTGAGTATGCACCGTTGCCAAAGTTTGTCATGCCGAGACACCACGTGATGATCGGGTGTGATAAGCTCAACGTTCATCTACAACGGGTGTAAGACAGTTTTACACACACAGAATACTCGGGTTAAACTTGACGAGCCTAGCATATGCAGATATGGCCTCGGAACACTGAGACTGAAAGGTCGAGCATGAATCATATAGTAGATATGATCAACATAGTGATGTTCACCATTGAAAACTACTCCATTTCATGTGATGATCGGTTATGGTTTAGTTGATATGGATCACGTGATCACTTAGATGATTAGAGGGATGTCTATCTAAGTGGGAGTTCTTAAGTAATATGATTAATTGAACTTAAATTTATCATGAACTTAGTACCTGATAGTATTTTGCTTGTCTATGTTATTGTAGATAGATGGCATGTGATGTTGTTCCGTTGAATTTTAATACGTTCCTTGAGAAAGCAAAGTTGAAAGATGATGGTAGAAATTACATGGACTGGGTCCGTAACTTGAGGATTATCCTCATTGTTGCACAGAAGAATTACGTCCTGGAAGCACCACTGAGTGCCAAACCCGCTGCAGGAGCAACACCAGATGTTATGAACGTCTGGCAGAGCAAAGCTGATGACTACTCAATAGTTCAGTGTGCCATGCTTTACGGCTTAGAACCGGGACTTCAACGATGTTTTGAATGTCATGGAGCATATGAGATGTTCCAGGAGTTGAAGTTAATATTTCAAGCAAATGCCTGGATTGAGAGATATGAAGTCTCCAATAAGTTCTACAGTTGTAAGATGGAGGAGAATAATTCTGTCAGTGAACATATACTCAGAATGTCTGGGTACCATAATCACTTGACTCAGCTGGGAGTTAATCTTCCGATTGATAGTGTCATTGACAGAGTTCTTCACTCACTGCCACCAAGCTACAAGAGCTTCCTAATGAACTATAATATGCAAGGGATGGATAAGACGATTCCCGAGCTCTTCGCAATGCTAAAGGCTGCAGAGGTAGAAATCAAGACGGAGCATCAAGTGTTGATGGTCAACAAGACCATCGTTTCAAGAAAAAGGGTAAAGGGAAGAAGAAAGGGAACTTCAAGAAGAACAGAAAACAAGTTGCTGCTCAAGAGAAGAAACCCAAGTCTAGACCTAAGCCTGAGACTGAGTGCTTCTACTGCAAAGGGACTGGTCACTGGAAGCGGAACTGCCCCAAGTATTTGGCAGATAAGAAGGATGGCAAGGTGAACAAAGGTATATGTGATATACATGTTATTGATGTGTACCTTACTAGAGCTCGCAGCAGCACCTGGGTATTTGATACTGGTTCTGTTGCTAATATTTGCAACTAGAAACGGGGACTACGGATTAAGCGAAGACTGGCTAAGGACGAGGTGATGATGCGCGTGGGAAATGGTTCCAAAGTCGATGTGATCGCCGTCGGCACGCTACCTCTACATCTACCTTCGAGATTAGTTTTAGACCTGAATAATTGTTATTTGGTGCCAGCGTTAAGCATGAACATTATATCTGGATCTTGTTTGATGCGAGACGGTTATTCATTTAAATCTGAGAATAATGGTTGTTCTATTTATATGAGTAATAGCTTTTATGGTCATGCACCCTTGAAGACTGGTCTATTTGTGTTGAATCTCGATAGTAGTGATACACATATTCATAATGTTGAAGCCAAAAGATGCAGAGTTGATAATGATAGTGCAACTTATTTGTGGCACTACCGTTTGGGTCATATTGGTGTAAAGCGCATGAAGAAACTCCATACTGATGGACTTTTGGATTCACTTGATTATGAATCAGTTGGTACTTGCGAACCATGCCTCATGGGCAAGATGACTAAAACACCGTTCTCTGGAACAATGGAGCGAGCAACAGACTTGTTGGAAATCATACATACTGATGTATGTGGTCCGATGAATGTTGAGGCTCGCGTCGGGTATCATTATTTTCTCACCTTCATTGATGATTTGAGCAGATATGGGTATATCTACGTAATGAAACATAAGTATGAAACATTTGAAAAGTTCAAAGAATTTCAGAGTGAAGTGGAAAATCATCGTAACAAGAAAATTAAGTTTCTACAATCTGATCGTGGAGGAGAATATTTGAGTTACGAGTTTGGTCTACATTTGAAACAGTGTGGAATAGTTTCGCAACTCACGCTACCTGGAACACCACAGCGTAATGGTGTGTCTGAACGTCGTAATTGTACTTTACTAGATATGGTGTGATCTATGATGTCTCTTACTGATTTACCGCTATCATTTTGGGGCTATGCTTTAGAGACAGCTGCATTCACGTTAAATAGGGCACCATCGAAATCCGTTGAGACAACGCCTTATGAACTGTGGTTTGGCAATAAACCAAAGTTGTCGTTTCTTAAAGTTTGGAGCTATGATACTTATGTGAATAAGCTTCAACCTGGTAAGCTCGAACCCAAATCGGAGAAATGTGTCTTCAAAGGATACCCAAAGGAAACTATTGGGTACATCTTCTATCACAGATCCGAAGGCAAGACATTCGTTGCTAAGAATGGATCCTTTCTAGAGAAGGAGTTTCTCTCGAAAGAAGTGAGTGGGAGGAAAGTACAACTTAATGAGGTAACTGTACCTGCTCCCTTATTGGAAAGTAGTTCATCATAGAAACCGGTTCCTGTGACACCTACACCAATTAGTGAGGAAGTTAATGATGATGATCATGAAACTTCAGATCAAGTTACTACCGAACCTCGTAAGTCAACCAGAACAAGATCCGCACCAGAGTGGTACGGTAATCCTGTTATGGAGGTCATGTTACTTGACCATGATGAGCCTACGAACTATGAGGAAGTGATGATGAGCGCAGATTCCGCAAAATGGCTTCAAGCCATGAAATCTGAGATGGGATCTGTCGGTGTCAAAACTGGCGGATCTCGGGTAGGGGGTCCCGAACTGTGCGTCTAGGCCGGATGGTAACAGGAGACAAGGGACACGAAGTTTTACCCAGGTTCGGGCCCTCTCGATGGAGGTAAAACCCTACGTCCTGCTTGATTAATATTGATGATATGGGTAGTACAAGAGTAGATCTACCACGAGATCAAGGAGGCTAAACCCTAGAAGCTAGCCTATGGTATGATTGTTGTTGTCTATGTTGTCCTACGGACTAAAACCCTCCGGTTTATATAGACACCAGAGAGGGTTAGGGTTACACAAAGTCGGTTACAATGGTAGGAGATCTACATATCCGTATCGCCAAGCTTGCCTTCCACACCAAGGGAAGTCCCTTCCGGACATGGGACGAAGTCTTCAATCTTGTATCTTCATAGCCCAGGAGTCCGGCTGAAGGTATAGTCCGTCTATCTGAACACCCCCTAATCCAGGACTCCCTCAGTAGCCCCTGAACCAGGCTTCAACGACGACGAGTCCGGCGCGCAGATTGTCTTCGGCATTGCAAGGCGGGTTCCTCCTCCAAGTACTTCACAGAAGATTTTGAACACAAAGATAGTGTCCGGCTCTGCAAAATAAGTTTCCACATATTGCCACAAAGAGAATAATATTCACACCAATCTAATCTGCTGACGTATTCCGTAGCGTGACACACCATGGCCAAGCCTTTATCCGAGTCGTTTCATTATCCCACCTTAGCGCGTTATGCGAGGCGGTTTCCTTGGCACGTCTTGTTAAAGCAGAGATCGTGTCCCCTTATCCCGGGATTCTCATCAATACGGGCGTGGGTAACCCAACCGCGCCATTGATTACGGCGCTTGGAGATAAGCGAGTTTTACCAGGCTGGTGGGGACATGTAGTTGCGTCCTATATAAGGGGATAAGGATCCACCTTTTCACCTACGCCTTCTTCCTCCTTCGCCTATCCATTCTTGCGCACTCGAGCTCCAGCGCCCAAGTACGCACTCCCCACCTCAACCTCCTCCAGCCATGTCCGGAGTGGGAGGCAAGTGGATGGTCTCCTCCGTCACGGAGGGACACATCAAAAAGTTGAGGAAGGCCGGATACCTGTCTAACGACATCGCGTACCGGCTCCCCGAAAAGGGGCAGCTCATCCCCACCCCTAGGCCCCATGAGAGGGTTGTGTTCCTCCCCCATTTCCTCCGTGGACTGGGCTTCCCTCTCCACCTATTTGTCCGGGGGCTCATGTTCTACTACGGCCTGGATTTCCACGATCTGGCCCCGAACTTCGTCCTCAACATCTCGGCGTTTATCGTCGTGTGCGAGGCCTTCCTCCGCATCCGCCCCCATTTCGGCCTATGGCTCAAGACTTTCAATCATCAAGCCGAAGGTGGTGCACGGCAACTAGGCGGAGTGCGGAGGCGCCATGGTGGGCAAGATGGCCAACGTCCTATGGCCCGAGGGCTCCTTTGTGGAGACCCTTAAGGGGTGGCAATCGGGGTGGTTTTACATCACCGAGTCGTGCGATGCCGAATTGGTCGCACCCCCGAGTTCCGATCCGGACCCCCTACGCGGCTCACCTCCTGGAAGGAGACGGGCCTGTCTTGGGGTAAAAAAGGAGAGCTGGCCGGACTCCAAACATGCATCCAAACCCTGGCGGACGAGAAGCTCAAACTTGTCAACGTAGTCCAGGTTATGCTCATCCGCCTGATCCTCCCGTGTCAACAACGGGCTTTCAACCTGTGGGAGTTCGACCTGGTGCGGCACCAAACTCTGAGCAGGCTCTTCGACATGACGTACAAAGATGCCTGAAAGGTGCTTTTCAAAGGCGCCGAGGCTCCCGCATCCGCTACCGAGGATCGCGGATTCAGTGCGCTGCGTCACGCTCTCGCGGTAAGCTGTTTTTTTCCTTTTACAGGGTATCAGTTTTTCATAGTTTGACTCCATGCGGGATCTAAGCTCCCTTACCTTTGACAGGATTGGCAGGTGACGTCCGGACAGATCAACTGTCCGGCTCCTTTGCCCGAAGGCCCAGAGGACGCTCGCTTGGCGAAGCTACTGGTTCCGGCACCCTATGTGGTGCCGGAGAAGAAGGCCGCGAAAAAGGCCGCGGGGACTCGAAAGAGTGCCCGGCGCCAGGAGGTGTCGGATCCATCATCCGATGGTTCCAAGGCGCATTCCTCCCGTGAAGATGAGGAGGAAGAAGAGGAGAGCTCTCCCCCTCCAGCGGGAGGAGAGGAGAAAAGGAAGGCCGCCCTCTCTGGGGAGGCCGGAGGGTCCAAGAAGGGGAAATCCCTTCCTCTGGACTACTCCACCGACGCCGACGGCGAAGAGGAGTGGCAGCCCAGGGCCAAGCCCCTGGCAAAATCGTAAGTATCCGGATACCAGAGTAATTCATAGTATTCGTTTATTACACAGCTTTCCCTTACGTCGAATATGTTTATGCAGCCCACCCAAAGACCGGCTCGACGCGTCGTCGAGCGGCTCACTGGACTCGTCGGATGTGAACTCGCTTCCGATGGCTTCCTCCCCCGCCCTACGGACGACACCGAAGTGTTATCCCAACAGGTTCCAAGCCGGGAGGAGGTGGTCCTGGAGGCGTCGCAAGGTGACCTCCCGGACTCCAGGAGTAAAGGGGATGAAACCCCTCAGGGCTCCAAGTCCGGCTCTAGGCCGTACACCGCTCCGGAACCTTCAAAGGTTCCAGAGTCTGGCAGGGGACCTCCTTCCAAGAGGAGCAAGTCCACCATGCCGGCGGCCCCCGTCCAACCAGAGGCGCCGGACAATATGTTGGAGGCACTCCAAGGCGCCTCCATCGACGAGGAGCACCGTGCTATTATGAGTGCGGTGGTCTAGAAGGTTCAGTCCGCCAAGAGCGGACTGACTGAAGCTTGTACTAGCCTTTTGACAGGCTTTGAGGTAAGTAAAGAATGTGTAAATAATAGTATCGCATAGACAGTAGCCCCTGATGCTCTGTTTGGCGTTCGGGAAGAAAAGCCAAATAAAGGACCAAATAGAATTCATAGGAGTCTAACAAAAATGAGTCAATATGCATATGCAGGCTTCCCTGCTTGCGTCCGCCGCACTGACTGCAAAAGTGGATACGCTAAAGCAGAACCTCGAGCGGTCCGAGCAAGAGCTCGGGCGTGCCAAGAAGCAGCTCGAGGACAATGAAGGTAAGAAATACCATGTTTTTAAATATGTATAAAAAGGTGGAATTGCAAAGAATGACAGGATTATCGTGGCTATTTTAGGGGCCACGTCTGAAGTGCGACCCTTAAGCGGGCGTTGGTCAAGGCCGAGAAGAGGGCGGCCTCGGAGCGCACCGAGCGGGAGAAGTATGAGGCTGAGGTTGGCAAGGTGCGGCAAGAGCTCCAGGCTCTCATGGAAAAACATGAGAGTTTAGAGCTTGACTCAAAGACGCGAGCGTCCAAGCTCGCGGTGGCTATTGAAAATGCCAAGTCTGCCAAGGCCGAATCCCAGAAGACCCTCCAGGAGTTGGATGAGGTGAAGAAGATAGCGGCGGGTAAGGCATTCTTTATGCAAAGCAAACACATAAACGTGAATTACTTGTTACTTACCCGAATCCGGAGCTCTCCAGGAGCGTTCGCAGATCTTCCCCTGAGTGTGTCCGATGCCGCCGCATTCTATCGAGCCGAGGAGGGCAGCTCGACGGAGAAGGTGTTCTGGTCTCAGTACGCTGAGGCCGGACACCCCGTGCCCCTGAGCGACCAGCTGAAGCAACTGGTCGAGCTCCACAAGGCGGCCGAACAGGCCATGAAGGGCCTCATTGTTCGGCTGTGGCCTGGAGGGGCTCTGCCTGGGAGCTATTTCAGGCTGGTGCGGCGACTGGTGGAGGCCTGTCCAAGGCTCGAAGTCATCAAGAGCTCCGTCTGCATTGAGGGTGCCCGTAGGGCCCATGCTAAGGTGCACTGGGGCAAGCTGGATGCTGAGAAGCTTGTGAAGGACGGGCCACCGCCGGGGAAAGAGCATCGCAAGCCCAAGAATTACTATAAGGATGTTCTGAAGGGTGCCTGCCTTTTGGCGGATGAATGTTCTAGGGATGTAATTTTTGAGTGAAACTTGCTCGTTTTGTCCAGTGCGCTGAAAACTTGTTTATATGTGCTAAGCAATGCTGTTGAAATTTAAAATATTACCTTCTGTGCGGCTGTTTATCAATTCTGAGAGATGGCGAGTCGTCCGCTTCTGCCCGCGTGCCTCTAGTGCTGGGGTGTTCGGGGATAAACCTGAGCGCTCTTTTTCCCATGTTTGGGTCCTTCGAGGGAGGCGCTCAGCCCAACGAACAAGGCAATCAGACTATAATGCGTGAACACTCTCACTTAGCCATAGAATTCTATAATTTTAAATTTCGGCAAAGACCCTGGTATTCAGAAGACCGAGTTCGGGGCGCTATCCACGCCTTGGCCGGACAGAGCCGGCTCCTCGCCCTAAGCGGCATAAGTCTTTAGGGACACGAGAAACCTCTCGAACAGCGACCAGCTCTCGCTTCATCATGACAGTCAGTTTTAGCTTTCTCCACTGAGGTGCTCGACCCAGCTCAACTGGGCACAATCGCAGTGGTTCTCCTAGTGCTACCTTAGCCGATATAGCAGAACGTAAGGCACCAAAACATAGGAGCCGGGCAAACCCAACTATTGACCCAAGACATGATTCGGAGCCGATGCATATAATGCTATAAGTTCGGGGTGCCGCACTTATTAAAGTGTTCAGACTTCTCACACCATATTGAGGGATACTAAAGCCACTGGCGTATTTTGGCCATACCAACGTGTACGGGTGCAACATGTCGTTAAGGAACATATATAAAAAGAAAAAAGGTAATGCAAAAATAGATGAAAGCTATGCATTGTTTATTAAAAAGGGCTGCGATCAAAGCAGAATGATACAAATAATGCGATAAGTGGAAGGTTGGACTAGTTAACATGTCCGTTCCAGGGGCAAGCTGCGGAATAGTATGCGGAACAGGTATACTGCTCGTGATAGAGACCACCTGGGAGTTCCGTACTGCGGCGTGGCTTATCTGCTTCCCTGGTTCTTGCATCGTTTGTGCGGCAATTGAACTGCCGAATAGGCCTTCCGAAGGATGGAGTCCTAAAAGTAAGAGAAAAATAAAAAAAATCGGCAGCCCCTGGTACGGTTTAAGCCGTATTTTTGGGCGTGCCGTGATGGTGCCCCTCCCCCTGTACCCATGGTATCTCTAGGGCATAGTTATGGACGCGAAGTACTGGCGTCGCCGTTTTGCGAGGGTTGGGGTTGGGACCGCATTGCTACGCATGCTCGGATCGTGCCAGGCGGTCTTGTTGTAGGTTACACCGGACGCGCTTGACGGTGTCCGGTCGTTTAGTGGCCGGACTAGAGAACTGCCTGGAGAGGCTGCTTTGTACTTTCGCTGCAAGGGCCGCCGTGTGCTCCTCCGTTCGGAGGGAGCGTTCGGTGTTTCCATTGATCGTAATTACTCCTCGAGGGCCTGGCATCTTGAGCTTAAGCTATGCGTAGTGCGGTACCGCATTGAACTTAGCGAATGTGGTTCGCCCGAGCAGTGCGTGATAACCACTGTGAAACGGGACTATGTCGAAGATTAACTCCTCGCTTCGGAAATTATCCGGAGATCCGAAGACCACTTCAAGTGTAACTGAGCCTGTACAGTTGGCATCTACACCTGGTGTTACGCCTTTAAAGGTCGTTTTGGTGGGCTTAATCCTCGAGGGATCTATGCCCATTTTCCGCACTGTATCCTGGTAAAGCAGGTTCAGGCTGCTGCTGCCGTCCATAAGGACTCTAGTGATATGAAATCCGTCAATGATTGGGTCTAGGACCAATGCGGCGAATCCGCCATGACGGATGCTAGTGGGATGGTCCCTTCGATCAAAGGTGAACGGGCAGGAGGACCATGGGTTGAACTTTGGGGCGACTGGCTCTACCGCGTATACGTCCCTTAACGCGCGCTTCCGCTCCCTTTTGGGGACGTGGGTTGCGTATATCATGTTCACCGTCCGCACTTGTGGGGGAAAACCCTTCTGTCCACTGTTGTTCGGCGGCCAGGGCTCCTCGTCGTCATTGCTATGCAGCCCCTTGTCTTTATTTTCGGCGTTTAACTTGCCTGCCTGCTTGAACACCCAACAATCCCTGTTGGTGTGATTGGCCGGCTTTTGGGGGGTGCCATGTATCTGGCACAAGCGGTCGAGTATTCGGTCCAAACTGGATGGGCCCCTAGGATTCCTTTTGAATGGCTTTTTCCGCTCACCGGATTTAGAGCCTCTGAATCCAGCATTAACTGTCGTATCCTCAGCATTGTCGCCGCTAATGCGGCGCTTCTACTTGTTGCGACGCGACCTGCCACTACTGTCCCTGGTGTCCGAATTACCAGGGTTTTGGTCATATTGTTGCTACAAGCAAGCCAGCTGTCTTCTCCCGCGCAAAAGCGGGTCATGAGTGTCGTGAGTTCTGCCATAGATTTCGGCTTTTCCTGTCCAAGGTGCCGGGCCAGCCACTCGTCACGGATATTGTGCTTGAAGGCTGCTAGGGCCTCAGCGTCCGGATAGTCGACTATTTGATTTTTCTTTGTTAGGAACCGTGTCCAGAATTGCCTGGCCGATTCCTCTGGCTGCTGAATTACGTGACTTAGGTCATCGACATCTGGGGGTCGCACATAAGTGCCCTGGAAATGGTCGAGGAATGTGGCTTCCAAGTCCTCCCAACAACTGATTGATCTTGTTGGCAAGCTGTTAAGCCAATGCCGAGCTGGTCCTTTAAGCTTGAGTGGGAGGTATTTGATGGCGTGGAAATCATCGCCGCGGGCCATGTGGATATGAAGGAGATAATCCTCGGTCCATACCGCAGGATCTGTTGTGCCATCATATGATTCGATGTTTACGGGTTTGAAACCCTCGGGGATTTGATGATCCATTATTTCGTCTGTAAAGCATAGTGGGTGTGTGGCACCTCTGTACTGGGCGATATCATGACGTAGCTCCAATGAGATGTGTTCGGCCCTGCCGAATTTGTGGCTGGCGTGACGGTTACCGTCTCGAGCCGTGGGGCGCCCACGCGATCCATAGATCGAGCGTGTTTGCCTTGCCTTGTCCTCCAACATGTCTCGCTCTTGGAGGGGCGTTCGAGTTTATGCTCTTCGGCCACAAGGACTTCGGTCCATCTGTCGACCAGCAAATCTTGATCAGCTCTAAGTTGTTGCTGTTTTTTCTTGAGGCTTCTTGCCGTGGCCAAAAGCCTGCGTTGAAAACGCTCTTGCTCGATGGGATCCTCTGGCACGACGAATTCGTTGTCGTCGAGGCTTGCCTCATCTTCGGAGGGAGGCATATAATTATCATCCTCGACCTCTTTGTCTGCCGCTCTCTCATGAGGGCTGGTTTCTTCATCCTCCTGTGCTAAATCTTGCTGGAGGGGGTTTTCTTCGGCGCTTTCCGGAGTATTATTATCTCACGTCCTAGAATCACCGTGTTTGTTTTGGCGGGATTTTGAGCGGCACCGCTGATGCCGGCGCTTAGGCTATTTCTTGGAGGGGTCATCCTCCGTTATTCCATCGCCATCTCCCTCTTTTGGGGTGTCCACCATGTATATGTCATATGATGAGGTGGCTTTCCAGGGCCTAGTAGGCGCTGGTTCTTCATCATCTCCTTCATCAGCGTCCATATCGTCGATGTCTTCGGAGTCGAAGTCGAGCATGTCGGTTAAGTCGTCGATAGTGGCTATAAAGTGGGTGGTGGGTGGGCTTTGAATTTCTTCATCGTCCGTACCCCAACCTTGTTGACCGTAGTCCGGCCAAGGCTCTCCTGATAAAGAGAGAGACTTCAGTGACTCCAGGATATCGCCGAAAGGCGAGTGCTGAAAGATGTCCGCGGCAGTGAACTCCATGATCGGCACCCAATCGGATTCGATCGGCAGGGGCGCGGAGGGTTCGGAGTCCGGAGAGGAGTCTGGCTCCTTGGAGTCATGAGTCTCGCAGAGTACGGGGCTGGTGTTTGGCTCAATCACCATTGGGGTCGCAGCCCCCGAGGTGGCATCCAACCGCCCATCCTCGATCGGCGCAGTTGGCTCCGAATTAAGGGTCGGAGCTGATGCGGGTGCGGCCTCCGGGGCACTGTTCGGCGGCAGAGCTAAATCATGCTCGTCGTGACAGTGCGGCGCGCTTGGCAGTGGCTCGAATCCGTCGAAGATCAAGTCCCGGCGGATGTCAGCCGTGTAGTTTAAACTTCCAAATCTGACCTGACGGCCGGGGGCGTAGCTTTCGATCTGCTCCAGACGGCCAAGCGAATTGGCCCGCAGTGCGAAGCCGCCGAAAACGAAGATCTGTCCGGGGAGGAAGGTCTCACCCTAGACTGCATCACTATTGATGATCGTAGGAGCCATCAAGCCTGATGGCGACGACACAGAGGAACTCTCAATGAAAGCACCAATGTCGGTGTCAAAACTGGCGGATCTCAGGTAGGGGGTCCCGAACTGTGCGTCTAGGCCGGATGGTAACAGGAGACAAGGGACACGAGGTTTTACCCAGGTTCGGGCCCTCTCGATGGAGGTAAAACCCTACGTCCTGCTTGATTAATATTGATGATATGGGTAGTACAAGAGTAGATCTACCACGAGATCGAGGAGGCTAAACCCTAGAAGCTAGCCTATGGTATGATTGTTGTTGTCTATGTTGTCCTACGGACTAAAACCCTCCGGTTTATATAGACACCGGAGAGGGTTAGGGTTACACAAAGTCGGTTACAATGGTAGGAGATCTACATATCCGTATCGCCAAGCTTGCCTTCCACGCCAAGGAAAGTCCCTTCCGGACACGGGACGAAGTCTTCAATCTTGTATCTTCATAGCCCAGGAGTCCGGCTGAAGGTATAGTCCGGCTATCCGAACACCCCCTAATCCAGGACTCCCTTAGGATCCATGTATGAGAACAAAGTGTGGACTTTGGTTGACTTGCCCGATGATCGGCAAGCCATCGAGAATAAATGGATCTTCAAGAAGAAGACTGACGATGACGGTAACATTACTATCTACAAAGCTCGACTTGTTGCGAAAGGTTTTCGACAAGTTCAAGGAGTTGACTATGATGAGACATTCTCACCCGTAGCGATGCTTAAGTCCGTCCGAATCATGTTAGCAATTGCCGCATTTTATGATTATGAAATTTGGCAAATGGATGTAAAGACTGCATTCCTGAATGGTTTTCTGGAAGAAGAGTTGTATATGATGCAACCTGAAGGTTTTATCGATCCAAAGGGTACTAACAAAGTGTGCAGGCTACTGGGATCCATTTATGGACTGGTGTAAGCCTCTCAGAGTTGGAATAAACGTTTTGATAGTGTGATCAAAGCATATGGTTTTATACAGACTTTTGGAGAAGCCTGTATTTATAAGAAAGTGAGTGGGAGCTCTGTAGCATTTCTAATATTATATGTGGATGACATATTATTGATTGGAAATGATATAGAATTTCTGGATAGCATAAAAGGATACTTGAATAAGAGTTTTTCAATGAAAGACCTCGGTGAAGCTGCTTATATATTGGGCATAAAGATCTATAGAGATAGATCAAGACGCTTAATTGGACTTTCACAAAGCACATACCTTGATAAAGTTTTGAAGAAGTTAAAAATGGATTAGGCTAAGAAAGGGTTCTTACCTGTGTTACAAGGTGTGAAATTGAGTAAGACTCAATGACCGACCACTGCAGAAGATAGAGAGAAAATGAAAAGTGTTCCCTATGCTTCAGCCATAGGCTCTATCATGTATGCAATGTTGTGTACCAGACCTGACGTGTGCCTTGCTATTAGTTTAGCAGGGAGGTACCAAAGTAATCCAGGAGTGGATCACTGGACAGCGGTCAAGAACATCCTGAAATACCTGAAAAGGACTAAGGATATGTTTCTCGTTTATGGAGGTGACAAAGAGCTAGTCGTAAATGGTTACGTTGATGCAAGCTTTGACACTGATCCGGACGATTCTAAATCGCAAACCGGATACGTGTTTATATTGAACGGTGGAGTTGTCAGTTGGAGCAGTTCTAAACAAAGCGTTATGGCGGGATCTACGTGTGAAGTGGAGTACATAGCTGCTTCAGAAGTACCAAATGAAGGAGTCTGGATGAAGGAGTTCATATCCGATCTAGGTGTCATACCTAGTGCAACGGGTCCAATGAAAATCTTTTGTGACAATACTGGTGCAATTGCCTTGGCAAAGGAATCCAGATTTCACAAGAGAGCCAAAAACATCAAGAGACGCTTCAATTCCATCCGGGATCAAGTCCAGGTGGGAGACATAGAGATATGCAAGATACATACGGATCTGAATGTGGCAGACCCGCTGACTGCTACCTCTTTTAGCACTGCGTTGGTTTTCCCCGAAGAGGAAGGGATGATGCAGCAAAGTAGCGTAAGTATTTCCCTCAGTTTTTGAGAACCAAGGTATCAATCCAGTAGGAGGCTACACGCAAGTCCCTCATACCTGCACAAAACAAATAAATCCTCGCAGCCAACGCAAATAGGGGTTGTCAATCCCTATAGGGCCACTTACGAGAGTGAGATCTGATAGATATGATAAGATAATATTTTTGGTATTTTTATGATAAAGATGCAAAGTAAAATAAAGCAAAGTAAATAGCAAAGTAAATAACTAAGTATTAGGAGATTGATATGATAAAGATACATACTAGGTTTCACTAGTGGCTTCTCCCGAGAGCATAAGTATTCTACGGTGGGTGGACAAATTACTGTTGAGCAATTGACAGAATTGAGCATAGTTATGAGAATATCTAGGTATGATCATGTATATAGGCATCACGTCTGAGACAAGTAGACCGACTCATGCCTGCATCTACTACTATTACTCCACTCATCGACCGCTATACAGCATGCATCTAGAGTATTAAGTTAAAATAGAGTAACGCCTTAAGCAAGATGACATGATGTAGAGGGATAGACTCATGCAATATGAAGAAAACCCCATCTTGTTATCCTCGATGGCAACAATAGAATACGTGCCTTGCTGCCCTTACTGTCACCGGGAAAGGACACCGCAAGATTGAACCCAAAGCTAAGCACTTCTCCCATTGCAAGAAAGATCAATCTAGTAGGCCAAACCAAACTGATAATTCGAAGAGACTTGCAAAGATAACCAATCATACATGAAAGAATTCAGAGAAGATTCAAATATTATTCATAGATAGACTTGATCATAAACCCACAATTCATCGATCTTAACAAACACACCGCAAAAAGAAGATTACATTGAATAGATCTCCACAAGAGAGGGGGGGGCATTGTATTGAGATCCAAAAAGAGAGAAGAAGCCATCTAGCTACTAACTATGGACCCGTAAGTCTGAAGTAAACTACTCACACTTCATCGGAGAGGCTATGGTGTTGATGTAGAAGCCCTCCATGATCGATGCTCCCTCCGGAGGAGCTCCGGAACAGGCCCCAAGATGGGATCTCGTGGATACAGAAGTTACGATGGTGGAATTAGGGTTTTGGCTCCGTTTTTGATCGTTTGGGGGTACGTGGATATATATATAGGAGGAAGAAGTACGTCGGTGGAGCAACAGGGGGCCCACAAGGGTGGAGGGCGCGCCTGGGGGGCAGGCGCGCCCCCTACCTCGTGGCCTCCTATTGATTGGCTTGACGTAGGGTCCAAGTCTCCTGAGTTGTATTCCGTGAGAAAATCAAGTTCCCGAAGGTTTCATTCCGTTTGGACTCCGTTTGATATTCCTTTTCTTCGAAACCCTAAAACAGGCAAAAAACAGCAATGGTGGGCTGGGCCTCCGGTTAATAGGTTAGTCCCAAAAATAATATAAAAGTGGATAATAAAGCCTGATAATGTCCAAAACAGTAGATAATATAGCATCGAGCAATCAAAAATTATAGATACGTTGGAGACGTATCAAGCATCCCCAAGCTTAATTCCTCCTCGTCCTCGAGTAGGTAAATGATAAAAACATAATTTTTGATGCGGAGTGCTACTTGGAATAATTTTAATGTAATTCTTCTTAATTGTGGTATGAATATTCAGATCCGAAAGATTCAAGATAAAAGTTTAATATTGACATAGAAAATAATAATACTTCAAGCATACTAACAAAGCAATTATGTCTTCTCAAAATAACATGGCTAAAGAAAGTTATCCCTACAAAATCATATAGTCTGGCTATCCTCTATCTTCACCACACAAAATATTTAAATCATGCACAACCCCGATGACAAGCCAAGCAATTGTTTCATACTTTTGACATTCTCAAAACTTTTTCAATCTTCACGCAATACATGAGCGTGAGCCATGGATATAGCACTATAGGTGGAATAGAGTGGTGGTTGTGGAGAAGACAAAAAGGAGGAAGATAGTCTCACATCAACTAGGCATATCAAAGGGCTATGGAGATGCCCATCAATAGATATCAATGTGAGTGAGTAGGGATTGCCATGCGACGGATCCACTAGAGCTATAAGTATATGAAAACTCAAAAAGAAACTAAGTGGGTGTGCATCCAACTTGCTTGCTCATGAAGACCTAGGGCAATTTTGAGGAAGCCCATAATTGGAATATACAAGCCAAGTTCTATAATGAAAAATTCCCACTGGTATATGAAAGTGATAACATGAGAGACTCTCTACTATGGAGATCATGGTGCTACTTTGAAGCACAAGTGTGGTAAAAGGATAGTAACATTGTCCCTTCTCTCTTTTTCTCTCTTTTTTTCTTTTCTTTTTTTTATTTGGGCCTTTTCTATTTTTTTATGGCCTCTTTTCTTTCTTTCTTTTTATTTTTCTTCCGGAGTCTCATCCCGACTTGTGGGGGAATCATAGTCTCGATTATCCTTTCCTCACTTGGGACAATGCTCTAATAATGATGATCATCACACTTTTATTTTTCTTACAACTCAATAATTACAACTTGATACATAGAACAAGATATGACTCTATATGAATGCCTCCGGCGGTGTACCGGGATATGCAATGATGCATGAGTGACAAGTATGAAAGAATTATGAACGGTGGCTTTGCCACAAATACTATGTCAACTACATGATCATGCTAAGCAATGTGACAATGATGGAGTGTGTCATAAACGGAACGGTGGAAAGTTGCATGGCAATATATCTCGGAATGGCTATGGAAATGCCATAATAGGTAGGTATGGTGGCTGTTTTGAGGAAGGTATATGGTGGGTGTATGATACCGGTGAAAGGTGCGCGGTATTAGAGAGGCTAGCAAAGGTGGAAGGGTGAGAGTGCGTATAATCCATGGACTCACCATTAGTCATAAAGAACTCATATACTTATTGCAAAAATCTACAAGTTATCGAAGCAAAGTATTACGCGCATGCTCCTAGGGGGGTAGATTGGTAGGAAAAGACCATCGCTCATCCCCGACCTCCACTCATAAGGAAGACAATCAATAAATAAATCATGCTCCGACTTCATCACATAACGGTTCACCATACATGCATGCTACAGGAATCACAAGCTTCAACACAAGTATTTCTCAAATTCACAACTACTCAACTAGCATTACTTTAATATCACCATCTCCATGTCTCAAAACAATTATCAAGTATCAAACTTATCATAGTATTCAACACACTCATAAGAGAATTTTTATTATTAATCTTGCATACCAAGCATATTAGGATTTTAAGCAAATTACCATGCTATTTAAGACTCTCAAATAATCTAAGTGAAGCATGAGAGATCAATAGTTTCTATAAAACAAATCCACCACCGTGCTCTAAAATATATAAGTGAAGTACTAGAGCAAAACTATATAACTCAAAAGATATAAGTGAAGCACATAGAGTATTCTAATAATTTCCGAATCATGTGTGTCTCTCTCAAAGGGTGTGTACAGCAAATATTATTGTGGTAAACTAAAAAGAAAAGACTCAAATTATACAAGACGCTCCAAGCAAAACACATATCATGTGGTAAATAAAAATATAGCTCCAAGTAAAGTTACCGATAGAAGTAGCCGAAAGAGGGGATGCCTTCTGGGCATCCCCAAGCTTTGGATTTTAGGTGTTCTTAGATTATCTTGGGGGTTCCATGGGCATCCCCAAGCTTATGCTCTTGCCACTCCTTGTTCCACAATCCATCAAGTCTTTACCCAAAACTTGAAAACTTCACAACACAAACTTAAAGTAGAAAATCTCGTGAGCTCCATTAGCGAAAGAAAACAAAAGACCACTTCATGGTACTGTAATGAACTCATTATTTATTTATATGGGTGTTATACCTACTGTATTCCAACTTCTCTATGGTTTATAAACTATTTTACTAGCCATAGATTCATCAAAATAAGCAAACAACACACGAAAAACAGAATCTGTCAAAAACAGAACAGTCTGTAGTAATCTGTAGCTAGCGCAAGATCTGGAACCCCAAAAATTCTAAAATAAATTTCTGGACGTGAGTAATTTATCTATTAATCATCTTCAATAAGAGTTAACTAAATAGAACTTTCCAAATAAAAATTACAGCAGTTCTCGTGAGCGCTAAAGTTTCTGTTTTTTACAGCAAGTTCAACAAGACTTTCCCCAAGTCTTCCCAACGGTTCTACTTGGCACAAACACTAATTAAACACAAAAAACACAACCAAAACATATGCTAAATAATTTATTTATTACTAAACAGGATCAAAAATCAAGGAGTAAAAATAAAATTGGGTTGCCTCCCAACAAGCGCTATCGTTTAACGCCCCTAGCTAGGCATAACAACCAAGAATAGATCTAGGTATTGCCATCTTTGGTAGGAAATCCATAAGTGGCTCTCATAATAGATTCATAAGGTAATTTAATTTTCTTTCTAGGAAAGTGTTCCATGCCTTTCCTTAACGGAAATTGGAATCTAATATTTCCTTCCTTCATATCAATAATTGCACCAATCGTTCTAAGGAAAGGTCTACCAAGAATAATAGGACATGAAGGATTGCAATCTATGTCAAGAACAATAAAATCTACGGGCACATAATTACTATTTGCAACAATAAGAACATCATCAATTCTTCCCATAGGTTTCTTAATAGTGGAATCCGCAAGGTGCAAGTTTAGAGAGCAATCATCAAAATCACGGAAACCTAACAAATCACACAAAGTCTTTGGAATCATGGAAACACTAGCACCCAAATCACATAAAGCATAGCATTCATGATCTTTAATTTTAATTTTAATAGTTGGTTCCCACTCATCATAAAGTTTTCTAGGGATAGAAACTTCCAATTCAAGTTTTTCCTCATAAGATTGCATCAAGGCATCAACGATATGTTTAGTAAATGCTTTATTTTGACTATAAGTGTGAGGAGAATTTAGCACGGATTGCAACAAGGAAATACAATCAATCAACGAGCAATTTTCATAGTTAAATTCCTTGAAATCGATAATAGTGGGTTTAGCAACATCTAGGGTTTTAATTTCTTCAATCCCACTTTTATCAAATTTAGTATCAAGATCAAAAGATTCAGAATTCTTGGAACGCCTTCTAGGTAAAGGTGGATCATATTCAGTCCCATCATTATCCAGATTTATATTGCAAAACAAAGATTTAATAGGGGACACATCAATAACTTTTAGATCTTCATCATTATTTTCATAGGAACTAGAAGAACATGCTTTTATAAAGGCATCTTTCTTGGCACGCATCCTAGCGGTTCTTTCTTTGCACTCGTCAATGGAAATTCTCATGGCTTTGAGAGACTCATTGATATCATGCTTAGGTGGAATAGATCTAAGTTTCAAAGAATCAACATCAAGAGCAATTCTATCAATGTTCCTAACCAAATCATCAATCTTAAGCAATTTTTCTTCAATCATAGCATTAAAATTCTTTTGCGAAGTAATAAATTCTTTAATATTAGAATCAAAATCAGAGGGCATCTTATTATAATTTCCATAATAATTGTTGTAGGAATTACCATGATTATTAGAGGGATTACTAGGATAAGGCCTAGGATTGAAATTTCCTCTATACGCGTTATTACCAAAATTGTTCCTACCAAAAAAATTCACATCCATAGATTCATTATTATTCTCAATCAAAGTAGACAAGGGCATATCATTAGGATCGGAAGAAACACTCTTATTAGCAAATAATTTCATAAGTTCATCCATCTTTCCACTTAAAACATTAATTTCTTTTATCGCATGCACCTTTTTATTAGTAGATCTTTCAGTATGCCATTGAGAATAATTAACCATAATATTATCTAGGAGTTTAGTAGCTTCTCCTAAAGTGATTTCCATAAAAGTACCTCTTGCGGCCGAATCTAAAAGATTTCTAGAAGCAAAACTCAATCTGGCATAAAATTTTTGTATAATCATCCACAAATTTAAACCATGAGTAGGGCAATTACGTATCATTAATTTCATTCTCTCCCAAGATTGTGCAACATGTTCATGATCAAGTTGCTTAAAGTTCATAATATCTTTTCTAAGAGAGATGATTTTAGCGGGAGGAAAAGACTTAGAGATAAAAGCATCTTTGCACTTGTTCCATGAATCAATACTATTTTTAGGCAAAGACGAAAACCAAGCTTTAGCACGATCTCTAAGAGAAAAAGGAAATAGCTTCAATTTAAAAATATCATTATCCACATCTTTCTTATTTTGCATGTCACACAAATCAACGAAGCTATTTAGATGGGTAGCGGCATCTTCACTAGGAAGGCCGGAGAACGGATCTTTCATGACAAGATTCAGCAAAGCAGTATTAATTTCACAAGATTCAGCATCGGTAAGAGGAGCAATCGGAGTGCTAATAAAATCATTGTTGTTGGTATTGGTGAAGTCACACAATTTAGTATTATCTTGAGCCATCGTGACAAGCAAGTAAACTAACACACAAGCAAACAAAAAGCAAGCGGAAAAAAGGGCAAATAGACAGGGAGAATAGAGAGAGAGAGAGGGCGAATAAAACGGCAAGGGTGAATTGGGGGGAGAGGAAAACGAGATGCAAATGGCAAATAATGTAATGCGTGAGATAAGGGTATGCGATGGGTACTTGGTATGTTGAATTTTGCATACACCTTCCCGGCAACGGCGCCAGAAATCCTTCTTGCTACCTCTTTTAGCACCGCGTTGGTTTTCCCCGAAGAGGAAGGGATGATGCAGCAAAGTAGCGTAAGAATTTCCCTCAGTTTTTGAGAACCAAGGTATCAATCCAGTAGGAGGCTACACGCAAGTCCCTCGTACCTGCACAAAACAAATAAATCCTCACAACCAATGCAAATAGGGGTTGTCAATCCCTATAGGGCCACTTACGAGAGTGAGATATGATAGATATGATAAGATAATATTTCTGGTATTTTTATGATAAAGATGCAAAGTAAAATAAAGCAAAGTAAATAGCAAAGTAAATAACTAAGTAGTAGGAGGTTGATATGATAAAGATAGACCCGGGGGCCATAGGTTTCACTAGTGGCTTCTCTCGAGAGCATAAGTATTCTACGGTGGGTGAACAAATTACTGTTGAGCAATTGACAGAATTGAGCATAGTTATGAGAATGTCTAGGTATGATCATGTATATAGGCATCACGTCCGAGACAAGTAGAACGACTCCTGCCTGCATCTACTACAATTACTCCACTCATCGACCGCTATCTAGCATGCATCTAGAGTATTAAGTTAAAAACAGAGTAACGCCTTAAGCAAGATGACATGATGTAGAGGGATAGACTCATGCAATATGAAGAAAACCCCATCTTGTTATCCTCGATGGCAACAATACAATATGTGCATTGCTGCCCTTACTGTCATCGGGAAAGGACACCGCAAGATTGAACCCAAAGCTAAGCACTTCTCCCATTGGAAGAAAGATCAATCTAGTAGGCCAAACCAAACTGATAATTCAAAGAGACTTGCAAAGATAACCAATCATACATAAAAGAATTCAGAGAAGATTCAAATATTATTCATAGATAGACTTGATCATAAACCCACAATTCATCGGTCTCAACAAACACACCACAAAAAGAAGATTACATCGAATAGATCTCCACAAGAGAGGGGGAGAACATTGTATTGAGATCCAAAAAGAGAGAAGAAGCCATCTAGCTACTAACTATGGACCCGTAGGTCTGAAGTAAACTACTCACACTTCATCGGAGAGGCTATGGTGTTGATGTAGAAGCCCTCCGTGATCGATGCCCCCTCCGACGGAGCTCCGAAACAGGCCCCAAGATGGGATCTCGTGGATACAGAAAGTTATGGCGGTGGAATTAGGGTTTTGGCTCCATTTTTTGATCGTTTGGGGGTACGTGGATATATATATAGGAGGAAGAAGTACGTCGGTGGAGCAACAGGGGGCCCACAAGGGTGGAGGGCATGCCTGGCGGGGGGCAGGCGCGCCCCCCTACCTCGTGGCCTCCTGTTGATTGGCTTGACGTAGGGTCCAAGTCTCCTGAGTTGTATTCGGTGAGAAAATCACGTTCCCGAAGGTTTCATTCCGTTTGGACTCTGTTTGATATTCCTTTTCTTCGTAACCCTAAAACAGGCAAAAAACAGCAATTCTGGGCTGGGCCTCCGGTTAATAGGTTAGTCCGAAAAATAATATAAAAGTGGATAATAAAGCCCGATAATGTCCAAAACAGTAGATAATATAGCATGGAGCAATCAAAAATTATAGATACATTGGAGACGTATCACTGACTAAGCCTCTTCCATGAGCAAAACATGATCAACACCAAGACTCAATGGGTGTTAGAATCATTACTGTGTAATCTAGATTATTGACTCTAGTGCAAGTGGGAGACTGAAGGAAATATGCCCTAGAGGCAATAATAAAGTTATTATTTATTTCCTTATTTCATGAAAAATGTTTATTATTCATGCTAGAATTGTATTAACCAGAAACTTAGTACATGTGTGAATACATAAACAAACAAAGTGTCACTAGTATGCCTCTACTTGACTAGCTCGTTGAATCAAAAATGGTTAAGTTTCCTAGCCATAGACATGAGTTGTCATTTTATTAACGGGGTCACATCATTAGAGAATGATGTGATTGACTTGATCCATTCCGTTAGCTTAGCACTTGATCATTTTAGTTTACTGCTATTGCTTTCTTCATGACTTATGCATGTTCCTATGACTATGAGATTATGCAACTCCCGATTACTGGAGGAACACTTTGTGTGCTACCAAGCGTCACAACGTAACTGGGTGATTATGAAGGTGCTCTACAGGTGTCTCCGATGGTACTTGTTGAGTTGGCATAGATCAAGATTAGGATTTGTCACTCCGATTGTCGGAGAGGTGTTACTGGGCCCTCTCGGTAATGCACATCACTATAAGCCTTGCAAGCAATGTGACTAATAAGTTAGTTGCGGGATGATGCATTACGGAATAAGTAAAGAGACTTATCGGTAACGAGATTGAGCTAGGTATTGAGATACCGACGATCGAATCTCGGGCAAGTAACATACCGATGACAAAGGGAACAACGTATGTTGTTATGCGGTTTGACCGATAAAGATCTTCGTAGAATATGTAGGAACCAATATGAGCATCCAGGTTCCGCTATTGGTTATTGACTGGAGACATGTCTTGGTCATGTCTACATAGTTCTCGAACCCATAGGGTCCGCACGCTTAAAGTTTTGTGATGATAGGTATTATGAGTTTTTGTATTTTGATGTACCGAAGGTAGTTCGGAGTCCTGGATATGATCACGGACATGACGAGGAGTCTCAAAATGGTCGAGACGTAATGATCGATATATTGGATGACTATGTTCGTGTTGGGGAACGTAGTAATTTCAAAAAAAATCCTACGCACACGCAAGATCATGGTGATGCATAGCAACGAGAGGGGAGAGTGTGTCCATGTACCCTCGTATACCAAAAGCGGAAGCGTTAGCATAATACGGTTGATGTAGTCGTACGTCTTCACGGTCCGACCAATCAAGTACCGAACGCACGGCACCTCCAAGTTCTGCACACGTTCAACTCGATGACGTCCCTCGAACTCCGATCCAGCCGAGTTTTGAGGGAGAGTTCCGTCAGCACGAGGAGGCCATGGGGTAGGGGCGCGCCTACCCCCCCCCCCCAGGCGCGCCCTCCACTGACGTACTTCTTCCTCCTATATATACCTACATACCCCCAAACGATCAGATACGGAGCCAAAACCCTAATTCCACCCCGTAACTTTCTGTATCCACGAGATCCCATCTTGGGGCCTGTTCCGGAGCTCCGCCGGAGGGGGCATCGATCATGGAGGGCTTCCACATCAACACCATAGCCTCTCCGATGAAGTGTGAGTAGTTTACCTCAGACCTTTGGGTCCATAGTTATTATCTAGATGACTTCTTCTCTCTTTTTGGATCTCAATACAAAGTTCTCCCCCTCTCTTGTGGAGATCTATTCGATGTAATCTTCTTTTGCGGTGTGTTCGTTGAGACCGATGAATTGTGGGTTTATGATCAAGTTTATCTATGAACAATATTTGAATCTTCTCTGAATTCTTTTATGTATGATTGGTTATCTTTGCAAGTCTCTTCGAATTATCAGTTTGGTTTGGCCTACTAGATTGATCTTTCTTGCAATGGGAGAAGTGCTTAGCTTTGGGTTCAATCTTGTGGTGTCCTTTCCCAATGACAGTAGGGGCAGCAAGGCACGTATTGTATTGTTGCCATCGAGGATAACAAGATGGGGTTTTCATCATATTACATGAGTTTATCCCTCTACATCATGTCATCTTGCTTAAGGCGTTACTCTGTTCTTATGAACTTAATACTCTAGATGCATGCTGAATAGCGGTCGATGTGTGGAGTAATAGTAGTAGATGCAGGCAGGAGTCGGTCTACTTGTCTCGGACGTGATGCATATATACATGATCATACCTAGATATTCTCATAACTATGCTCAATTCTGTCAATTGCTCAACGGTAATTTGTTCACCCACCATAAAATACCTATGCTCTTGAGAGAAGCCACTAGTGAAACCTATGGCCCCCGGGTCTATCTTTATCATATTAATCTTCCAACATTTAGTTATTTTCATTGTCTTTTATTTTACTTTGCATCTTTATCATAAAAATACCAAAAATATTATCTTATCATGTCTATCAGATCTCACTCTCGTAAGTGACCATGTAGGGATTGACAACCCCTTATTGCGTTGGTTGCAAGGATTTATTTGTTTTGTGCAGGTGCGAGGGACTCGCACGTAGCCTCCTACTGGATTGATACCTTGGTTCTCAAAAAGTGAGGGAAATACTTACGCTACTTTGTTGCACCACCCTTTCCTCTTCAAGGGAAAACCAACGCAAGTGCTCAAGAGGTAGCAAGAAGGATTTCTGGCGCCGTTGCCGAGGAGGTCTACGCAAAAGTCAAACATACCAAGTACCCATCACAAAACCTTATCTCCTGCATTACATTATTTGCCATTTGCCTCTCATTTTCCTCTCCCCCACTTCACCCTTGCCGTTTTATTCTCCCTCTCTCTATATATCCTCCCTCTCTTTTTCCGTTCGCCTCTTTTCCGTTTGCTTGTCGTTATGGCTAGTCCCTTATCTGCTCCTTTGTCTCCCGAGTTTGAGGTTCTTCACTTCAAACAAAGACAAGGAGAAAACTTAAAAGATGCTTGTTTTAGAATGATGGAATCTTATCGTAATTGTACCCTAGAGGTTAATTTTAGAATTTTGCTTCGCAACTTTTATGTTGGACTAAATATGTCTCATAGACAACTCTTGGATTGCGTTGCCAAAGGCAATTTTATTGAAATTGATCCCAATATTGCGCATGAAATTGTAGAAGGTATAGTAGGAACTCTACCTCAACAAAAGGGGCCTCATCATACCCAAGAGGAAATGCAAGTTTTTGAGAAAATTTGCGAAGTAACTAAGATTTTACAAAACTCTCTTGAACCTCTTAAGAGCGTTACTGGGAATCTCCACCGCATGAATATGTTGATTACCCTTTGCAATAAGCGGTTGGACTCTTTAGATCTCAAGATTTCTGAATATGAAGGGAAATGTAAAGAACCTCCCGAATTCGAGCATAACTCCGCTAAAAGAATTAAGAATCAAGATGATAATACCTAGATCTATCCTTGCTTTTATGCCTAGCTAGGGGCGTTAAACGATAGCGCTTGTGGGAAGGCAACCCAATTTTATTTTTATTCCTTAATTTTTGCTCCTGTTTAGTAATAAATAATTTATCTAGCCTCTGTTTTGGTTGTGTTTTTTTGTGTTTAATTAGCGTTTGTGCCAAGTAGAACCGTTGGGAAGACTTGGGGAAAGTCTTGTTAATCTTGCTGTAAAAAACAGAAACTTTAGCGCTCACGAGAACTGCTGCCATTTTTATTTGGAAAGTGATATTTCGTTAATTATTTTTGCAGATGATTAATAGATAAATTCCTCACGTCCATCAATTTATGTTAGAATTTTTGGGGTTCCAGATCTTGCGCTAGCTACAGATTACTACAGACTGTTCTGTTTTTGACAGATTCTGTTTTTCGTGTGTTGTTTGATTATTTTGATGAATCTATGGCTAGTAAAATAGTTTATAAACCATAGAGAAGTTGGAATACAGTGAGTTTAACACAAATATAAATAAAGAATGAGTTCATTACAGTACCTTGAAGTGGTGTTTTGATTTCTTTCGCTAACGGAGCTCACGAGATTTTCTACTTTAAGTTTTGTGTTGTGAAGTTTTCAAGTTTTGGGTAAGGATTTGATGGATTATGGAACAAGAAGTGGCAAGAGCCTAAGCTTGGGGATTCCCATGGCACCTCAAAGATAATCTAAGGACACCAAAAAGCCAAAGCTTGGGGATGCCCTGGAAGGCATCCCCTCTTTCGTCTACTTCCATCGGTAACTTTACTTGGAGCTATATTTTTACTCACCACATGATATGTATTTTGCTTGGAGCGTCTTGTATAATTTGAGTCTTTGCTTTTTAGTTTACCACAATCATCTTTTCTGTACACACCCTTTGAGAGAGACACACATGATTCGGAAATTATTAGAATACTCTATGTGCTTCACTTATATCTTTTGAGTTATATAGTTTTGCTCTAGTACTTCACTTATATCTTTTAGAGCACGGTGGTGGATTTGTTTTATAGAAACTATTGATCTCTCATGCTTCACTTAGATTATTTTGAGAGTCTTAAATAGCATGGTAATTTGCTTAAATAATCCTAATATGCTAGGTATTCAAGATTAGTAAAAACTTTCTTATGAGTGTTTTGAATACTAAGAGAAGTTTGATGCTTGATGATTGTTTTGAGATATGGAGGTAGTGATATTAAAGTTGTGCTAGTTGAGTAGTTGTGAAATTGAGAAATACTTGTGTTGAAGTTTGCAAGTCCCGTAGCATGCACTTATGGTAAACGTTATGTAAAAAAATTGAAATATGAGGTGTTCTTTGATTGTCTTCCTTATGAGTGGCGGTCGGGGACGAGCGATGGTCTTTTCCTACCAATCTATCCCCCTAGGAGCATGCGCGTAGTGCTTGGTTTTTGATGACTTGTAGATTTTTGCAATAAGCATGTGAGTTCTTTATGACTAATATCGAGTCCATGGATTATACGCACTCTCACCCTTCCATAATTGCTAGCCTCTTCGGTACCATGCATTGCCCTTTCTCACATTGAGAGTTGGTGCAAACTTCGCCGGTGCGTCCAAACCCTGTGATATGATACCCTCTTTCACACATAAACCTCCTTATATCTTCCTCAAAACAGCCACCATACCTACCTATTATGGCATTTCCATAGCCATTCCAAGATATATTGCCATGCAACTTTCCACCATCCTGTTTATCATGACACGTTCATCATTGTCATATTGCTCTGCATGATCATGTAGTTGACATTGTATTTGTGGCAAAGCCACCGTTCATAATTATTTCATACATGTCACACTTGATTCATTGCATATCCCGGTACACCGCCGGAGGCATTCATATAGAGTCATACCTTGTTCTAGTATCGAGTTGTAATCATTGAGTTGTAAATAAATAGAAGTGTGATGATCATCATTTAATAGAGCATTGTCCCAATAAAAAAAGAGAAAGGCCCAAAAAAGAAGGCCCAAAAAAGATAAATAAAAAGGGACAATGCTACTATCTTTTTTCCACACTTGTGCTTCAAAGTAGCACCATGATCTTCATGATAGAGAGTCTCTTGTTTTGTCACTTTCATATACTAGTGGGAATTTTTCATTATAGAACTTGGCTTGTATATTACAACAATGGGCCTCCTCAAGTGCCCTAGGTCTTCGTGAGCAAGCAAGTTGGATGCACACCCACGAGTTTCTTTTGTTGAGCTTTCATACATTTATAGCTCTAGTGCATCCGTTGCATGGCAATCCCTACTCCTTGCATTAACATCAATCGACGGGCATCTCCATAGCTCATTTATTAGCCTCGTTGATGTGAGACTTTCTCCTTTTTTGTCTTCTCCACATAACCCCCATCATTATACTCTATTCCACCCATAGTGCTATATCCATGGCTCACGCTCATGTATTGCGTGAAGGTTTATAAAGTTTGAGATTACTAAAGTATGAAACAATTGCTTGGCTTGTCATCGGGGTTGTGCATTATGAGAGCATTCTTGTGTGACGAAAATGGAGCATGACTAAACTATATGATTTTGTAGGGATGAACTTTCTTTGGCCATGTTATTTTGAGAAGACATAATTGCTTAGTTAGTATGCTTGAAGTATTATTATTTCTATGTCAATATTAAACTTTTATCTTGAATCTTCCGGATCTGAATATTCATGCCACAATTAAGAAGAATTACATTGAAATTATGCCAAGTAGCATTCCACATCAAACATTCTGTTTTTATCATTTACCTACTCGAGGACGACCATGAATTAAGCTTGGGGATGCTTGATACGTCTCCAACGTATCTATAATTTTTGATTGCTCCATGCTATATTATCTTCTATTTTGGACATTATTGGGCTTTATTATCCACTTTTATATTATTTTTGGGACTAACCTACTAACCGGAGGCCCAGCCCAGAACTGCTGTTTTTTTGCCTATTTTAGGGTTTCAAAGAAAAAGAATATCAAACGGAGTCCAAATGGAATGAAACCTTCGGGAACGTGATTTTTGAAACGAACAAGATCCAGGAGACTTGGACCCTACGTCAAGCAACCAACAGGAAGGTCACGAGGTAGGGAGGCGCGCCTCCCCCCAGGCCCTCCACCCTTGTGGCCCCCCTGTTGCTCCACCGACGTACTTCTTCCTCCTATATATACGTACGTACCCCCAAACGATCAGATACGGAGCCAAAACCCTAATTCCATCGCCATAACTTTCTGTATCCATGAGATCCCATATTGGGGTCTGTTCCGGAGCTCCGCCGGAGGGGGCATCGATCACGGAGGGCTTCTACAGCAACACCATAGCCTCTCTGATGAAGTGTGGGTAGTTTACCTCAGACCTTCGGGTCCATAGTTAGTAGCTAGATGGCTTCTTCTCTCTTTTTGGATCTCAATACAAAGTTCTCCCCCTCTCTTGTGGAGATCTATTTGATGTAATCTTCTTTTGCGGTGTGTTCTTTGAGACCGATGAATTGTGGGTTTATGATCAAGTTTATCTATGAACAATATTTGAATCTTCTCTGAATTCTTTTATGTATGATTGGTTATCTTTGCAAGTCTCTTTGAATTATCAGTTTGGTTTGGCCTACTAGATTGATCTTTCTTGCAATGGGAGAAGTGCTTAGCTTTGGGTTCAATCTTGCGGTGTCCTTTCCCAGTGACAGTAGGGGCAGCAAGGCACGTATTGTATTGTTGCCATCGAGGATAACAAGATGGGGTTTTCATCATATTGCATGAGTTTATCCCTCTACATCATGTCATCTTGCTTAAGGCGTTACTTTGTTCTTATGAACTTAATACTCTAGATGCATGCTGGATAGCGGTCGATGTGTGGAGTAATAGTAGTAGATGTAGGCAGGAGTCAGTCTACTTGTCTCAGACATGATGCCTATATACATGATCATACCTAGATATTCTCATAACTATGCTCAATTCTGTCAATTGCTCAACAGTAATTTGTTCACCCACCGTAAAATACTTATGCTCTTGAGAGAAGCCACTAGTGAAACCTATGGCCCCCGGGTCTATCTTTATCATATTAATATTCCAACACTTAGTTATTTTCATTGCCTTTTATTTTACTTTGCATCTTTATCATAAAAATACCAAAAATATTATCTTATCATATCCATCAGATCTCACTCTCGTAAGTGACCGTGTAGGGATTGACAACCCCTTATCGCATTGGTTGTGAGGATTTATTTGTTTTGTGCAGGTGCGAGGGACTCGCGCATAGCCTCCTACTGGATTGATACCTTGGTTCTCAAAAACCGAGGGAAATACTTATGCTACTTTGCTGCACCACCCTTTCCTCTTCAAGGGAAAACCAACGCAAGTGCTCAAGAGGTAGCATGCTTGTGATCTCCATCTCCGAAGCACCGTCATGATCACCATTGTCACCGGCGCGACACCTTGATCGCCATCATAGCATCATTATCGTCTCGCCAACTATTGTATCTACGACTATCGCTACTGCTTAGTGATAAAGTAAAGCAATTATAGGGTGATTGCATTGCATACAATAAAGCGACAACCATATGGCTCCTGCCAGTTGCCGATAACTCCGTTACAAAACATGATCATCTCATACAATAAATATGGCATAATATCTTGACCATATCACATCACAACATGCACTGCAAAAACAAGTTAGACATCCTCTACTTTGTTGTTGCAAGTTTTACGTGGCTGCTACGGGCTGAGCAAGAACTGTTCTTACCTACGCATCAAAACCACGACGATAGTTCGTCAAGTTAGTGTTGTTTTAACCTTCTCAAGGACCGGGCGTAGCCACACTCAGTTCAACTAAAGTTGGAGAAACTGACACCCGCCAGCCACCTATGTGCAAAGCACGTCGGTAGAACCAGTCTCGCGTAAGCGTACGCGTAATGTCGGTTCGGGCCGCTTCATCCAACAATACCGCCGAACTAAAGTATGACATGCTGGTAAGCAGTATGACTTGTATCACCCACAACTCACTTGTGTACTACTCGTGCATATAACATCAACGCATAAAACCAGGCTCTGATACCACTATTGGGGAACGTAGTAATTTCAAAAAAAATTCCTACGCATACGCAAGATCATGGTGATGCATAGCAACAAGAGGGGAGAGTGTGTCCACGTACCCTCGTAGACCGAAAGTGGAAGCGTTAGCACAACACGATTGATGTAGTTGTACATCTTCACGATCCGACCGATCAAGTACCGAACGCACGGCACCTCCGAGTTCTGCACACGTTCAACTCGATGACGTCCCTCGAACTCCGATCCAGCCGAGCTTTGAGGGAGAGTTCCATCAGCACGACGGCGTGGTGACGATGATGATGTTCTACCGACGCAGGGCTTCGCCTAAGCACCGCTATGGTATTATCGAGGTGGATTATGGTGGAGGGGGCACCGCACACGGCTAAGAGATCCAAGAGATCAATTGTTGTGTCTCCAAGGGGTGCCTCCCTCCCCGTACTCCCTGTCTATAAAGGAGTGGAGGAGGGGAGGGGCCCGGCCACCTTAGGCGCGCCCCATGAGGATTCCTACTCCCACCGGGAGTAGGACTCCCCCCTTCCATGTGGGAGTAGGAGAGGAGAGGGAAGGAGAGAGAGGGGGAAAGGAAAGGGGGGCGCCGTCCCCCTCCTTGTCCAATTCGAACTAGGGGAAGGGGGCGCGTGGCTGCCCTTGGCCGCCCCTTCTCTTCTCCACTAGGGCCCAATAGACCCATTAGTCTCCCCGGGGTGTTCCG